>NC_073303.1:12882446-12939946 GCF_027595985.1 Sorex araneus
CACCACGATGCGTTATACTAATACCCAGTTCCTATCACCTACAGTCCACTGTAGTTTTAAAAAACTAATTACAGTAATTTGTGGACTGGAGCAATAGCACAGTGTGTAGGGTATTTGCCTTGCACGAGGCCGACCCAGGTCTGATTCCTCTGTCCCTCTCGGAGAGCCCGGCAAGCTACCGAGAGTATCCCGCCCGCATGGCAGAGCCTGGCAAGCTACCCGTGGCATATTCGATATGCCAAAAACAGTAACAACAAGTCTCACAATGGAGACGTTACTGGTGCCCACTCGAGCAAATCAATGAACAATGGGATGACAGTGCTACAGTGCTACAGTCCACTGACCAAACTACCATGCTTGCATCGGTGTTTTGAAGGTGCAGACCATCTGTTTCATAGGTGCCTCCTCCACCAGACTATAATAGTGGTAAACACAGTTGTCCTTGCACATCCAGGAGGTGAGCATCTTGCAGGGCATTGCAAGCAGATACTTGTAGCATGTGAGACATCAGCCACCAGAGGCGACTGGGTGTGCATTGTAGATCTGTGTAGGCAGGTCTGACGTCACACTGCGTCCTTACATTTCTCTACATACTTTGCCACAGATGGTGCCACGAACATTCTGGAAGTGTGTACCTGAATTTTGATAAACTTAACTTTGTACAGAAGATTTGCATATATATTTTTTATAATTTATTTTTAAAAAATTTTATTAGTGAATCACCGTAAGGCACAGTTACCAACTTATGAACTTTCATATTTGCATTTCAGTCATACAGTGATCATTTACATCCCTCCACCAGTGCCCATTCTCCTCCACCAATGATCCCAGTATCCCTCCCACCACCCCACCCCATCCCCCACCACCCCACCCTGCCTCTGTGGCAGGGGTTTCCCTTTTGTTCTCTCTCCTGTTGGATGTTGTAGTTTGCAATAGAGGTATTGAGTGGCCATCATGTTCGGTCTATAGTCTACTTTTGGCATGCAGCTTTCAACCCGAGCGGGTCCTCCTGAAATTCTCTACTAGGTGTTCCTTCTCTAGCTCAGCTGCCTTTTCCCCCAGCATCTGAGGCCAGTTTCCAAGCTGTGGGGCAGACTTCCTGGTCCTTATCGCTACTACTCTTGAGTGTTAGTCTCCCATTCTGCAACTTTATATATCACAGATTATTGTCATCTTTCTATGTCTGTCTCTTTCTTTCTGACTCATTTCACTCAACACGATACTTTCCATATTGATCCACTTTCTATGCAAATTTCATGACTTCATCTTTTCTAACAGCTGCATAGTATTCCATTGTGTAGATGTACCAAAGTTTCTTAAACTAGTCATCTGTTTTGGGCACTTTGTTTTTTTCCAGATTTTGGCTATTGTAAACAGTGCTGCAATGAACATACAAATGCAGATGTTATTTCTACTATACCTTTTTGCCTCTCCCGAATATATTCCCAGGAGTGGTATTGCTAGGTCAAATGGGAGCTCAATTTCTAATTTTTTGAGAATCGTCCATATTGTTTTCCAAAAGGGCTGAACCCATCAGCATTCCCACCAGCAGTGAAGGAGAGTCCCTTTCTCCCCACATCTGCACCAACACCGGTTCCTTTTGTTTTTTTGAATGTGTGCCAATCTCTGTGGTGTGAGATGATATCTTATTGTTGTTTTGATCTGCATCTCCCTGATGATTAGTGATGTAGAGCATTTTCTTATTTGCCTCTAAGTCATTCGAATTATGGTCACAAATGATAAAACAGACTACTATATACATATAATTTATGCATTCATGATATACCTGACTCTCTAGGCTATGCAATTTATGAGCTTTTTAAAACAAATTGCTACAAATGTCTAAATTCTTTCATGTGTGTTCATCTATATGGATGCAGATATATTTTTCAAAAACTTTAATTGAAACTGCATAGTTCAAACTTATGATGTTCGAGGGTCTCCTCTAATTGTCAGCAAATGCTGTTGGAAAGGAACTTGGAAGGTAGAATTTTTAGGGTGTGTCTCTGCCTACTGAATTTAGAGGGGGAGGAAAAGACACTCACATGGAGAAGTTTCTGTTTGAGAGGTTTTGTTGTGTTCTTTCTACAACTCATAGGCACCTGGAAGTCTACAGTGACCTACGTGCATTTGGCCCAAGGTGTGTGAGCAAGACGGTTGCGGAAGTAACCCCTCTCCCTCCTTTGGGAATGAATATTCCTTGTACTTAGAGGCACTTGAGAAGGATTTGCTTTTCCTGGACACCAGCGAATTGTGTCTGGAAGAACCGTGCAGAGTTCAAGTCATTTCTTATCATACACGACTTTACACATCTATCTGAAAACCTTCCTGGAAACAATTAGACATATAAAAGAAATCTGTTTATGCAAATCGATCAGCCAGTTGTGGTACTATACCCATTTTCTAGTGTTTGTCTCCGGTCAAGCAGTTTGGGGTACAGTTGTGGTTTAGAGAGATGGCAGTCGCCAAGGGATGGAGTCAGAGAGATAGTTCAGCGGTTGAAGCCCTTATCTTGCATGTGACTGGCTCTGGTTGGACCCCCAGCACCACTTATGGTCCCCTGAGCACCACCAGCCAGGTGAGACCCCATACCCTACCTGCACCCCCAAGTCCGAGAGTTGTGAATGTGATGCAGCCCCCAGGACTGTGAGCGTGACCTTATTTGAAGAGTGAAGGGCTGTAATGCATGTAAGGGTCTTGAGTGGAGATGTCTGGGACTCTCTGGGCGGGTCCTATGTTTAGTGACAAGGGTGTCAAAGGAGACTCAGCGCAAAAGGGCTACGAAGATGGGGGCAGAGAAGAGAGGGATGCAGCTACAAGCTGAGGCAACTAGTCCAGCTTTCAGTGCCAGATTTTCTTCCTTCCCTGGGGCTGTTCTCACAAGTTGGATGGAGGGAAGTAACAGAAAACTGTCTCGAACCCTCCCGACACACAGAGACCCCAAAGCAAGGTGCGGCCAGCTCTCTGCTCCTTCCCCACTGTCTGTGGGAGAATTCTGGGTGCTGCTCGTGTGGGGCGAGACGCATTCCCTGACTGTGCCCGCAGCCCCCCATCTCTGTCTGTCTCCCTCTGACCCCCTTCCCTCTGTCTCCTCTTTGTGCTGTCTCTTGAATAAATGCACAGGCAGCAGTCTGGCCTTAAGGACACCCTCTCTGCCCCCAAGGACTTCATCTGAATTTATCTACATCTGTAAGGCCCGATTTCCAAATCAATTCACATGTCTGGGGATTAGGAATTTGGCAGATTTTTTTTTTGGGGGGGTGAGAGGACACAATTCAACCCATCTAAGAGCTGTCTTTAGTCAGAGAATAACATGAGCATTTTCTTTTTAAAAAAATTTTTTATTTTATTGAATCACAGCAAGATATAGTTACAAGCTTTCATGTTTGGGTTGCAATCACACAGTGATCAAACACCCATCCCTCCACCAGTGCACATTCCCCACCACCAATATCCCCAGTGTACCCCACCTTTCCCACCCTCCCACTGCCTCCATGGCAGAAAATATTCCCCATACTCTCTCTCTACTTTTGGGCATTATGGTTTGCAATGCAGACACTGAGAGGTCATCATGTTTGGTCCATTATCTACTTTCAGCGCACAATTCCCATCCCAACAGATTCCTCCAGCCATCATTTTCTTAGTGATCCCTTCTCTATTCCAGCTGCCTTCTCCCCCCGCTCATGAGGCAGGCTTCTAACTATGGAGGAATCTTCCTGGCCCTTCTAGCTACTGTCCTTGGGTGTCAGTCTCATGTTATGTTATTTTATAGTCCACAAATGAGTGCAGTTCTTCTATGTCTGTCCCTCTCTTTCTGACTCATTTCACTTAGCACGATACTCTCCATGTCTAGCCACTAACATGACCATTTTCATGCCTTTCCTTTCTTTAGGGGCTGAACTAAAGTACTTGAGTTGTCATTAGAAACAGGTGATCTTAGCATTTTATCCACTTGGGTCGAGGAGTGTGGTGCTCACCTTCCAGTGCTCCTGGGTTACTCTGAACTCAGTCCTAAGGACTGTTTCAGGCAGTGTTTGGGGACCATACACTCCTGGGCATCGAACCCGGGGCTTCCACATCCAAAGTGCGGACTGTAGCACCTGAAGCTTTTCCCCACCCCAAACCTCTCTAGAACACTATATATGCTCACACATCTGCATGTTTGTGTGTGTGTTTGTGTATACACGTATATATATATGTATATATATATATATATATATATATATATATATATATATATATACGACATATGTATGCACGTCGAGGTAACATGGATACCAAACCTATGCGCACCCGCTTCTAACAGTTTGGGGACTGTCCTTGAAGTCCAGCTAAGGTTTCAGAGCGTTTCCCTCCTGACCCGAGGAGCTTGGTGGACCTGACTTGGTCTGAGCACCCGCCAGCCCCATCTCCAGCCACTTCCGGATACAGAGGCCCCAGGCCCTTCCTTCCCTCCCTTTTCTGGAATGTTCCCCTGCTTACACCCTCACCCCTGTACTTCCGCTTCTCCCCTGCCTTCCAACTTCCAAGAGCCCATTAAGATATTCTATTTGCTCTCGGAGAGCCCAGCAAGCTAAGGAGAGTATCCCGCCCGCACGGGCAGAGCCTGGCAAGTTCCCTGGGGCGTATTCGGTATACCAAAAACAGTAACTATAGGTCTCATACCCCTGACCCTGAAAGAGCATCCAGTCATTGGGAAAGATGAGTAAGGGGAGGCTACTAAAATCTCAGGGCTGGGAGGAATAGAGACATTACTGGTGCCCGCTCAAGTCAATCGCCGAACAACAGGATGACAGTGATACAGTGATACAGTGATTTGCGGGATGGGGAAAGATTTTATTGTTTTTCTCCTTCCCAGTCATCTGTGTCCTTCTATTTTTCTTGGCTCTGTCTCGAAGTGTGCTGTGCTCAGGGAGGCTCCCTTGGCCCAGGAGAACAGACCCCCCCCCCTGCCCCCGCCCCATGGACTGTATGTCTCAGATTGAACACACTCTCTGACTCTCCCACCCTGATGGAGAGGTGAATGGCCCATTGTAGCATTAAGTAGATCAATGAAGGTCCAGAAACATCAATTCCCCCTTCGGTCCTGGCCTTCCCAGTGGGCAGAGGGCGGAGAGACTCAGATGCATCCAGGGATGCCTCGGTGACCAGCATAGCCTGGATTCCTTGCCCACCACTCAGGGTCAGGGGCTGGAGTGATAGTACAGTGGGTAGGGCGTTTATTTGCCTTGCACACAGCCAACCCGGTTCAATCCCCGGCATCCCATATGGTCCCCCAAGCACTGCCAGGAGTGATTCCTGAGCTCAGAGCATCACTGATTTTGACCCAAAAGGTAAAGAAAAAAAATCCTACTCAGGGGTCAGAGATGCAGGTGCCAGCTGTGGGCTGAGGTGATGTCT
The DNA here is from genome assembly GCF_027595985.1 of Sorex araneus. Lineage (NCBI taxonomy): Eukaryota > Metazoa > Chordata > Mammalia > Eulipotyphla > Soricidae > Sorex > Sorex araneus. The sequence continues at coordinate 12,887,847 of NC_073303.1, forward strand.
CAGCGTGCCCAGCAAGTTCACTCAGAAGGTTCATCCTTTCTGACACAGAACAGGACCAACACCAGCATCTGCCTGATTTGGTACCCGAGGGGAAGGCCCGGGGTGTGGTACCGTCTCTGCCCACTTGGGTCAGCTGAGACTCGAGAGTGTGTTTCTGAGGACGGTCTCCTCACGGGCAGCACTGTGACAGGGGCCACTGCAGCCCCGACCCATCCTCAGAGCCAGGCCTGGCGGGAGCTGGCGACTGGAAATACAGCTGCCCCTGGCCTCTCGGGGGCAGAGAGCGCCGGGCAGGAGCCAGCTCACTCTTCTGGCTCTGTGCCGTGTCCTCCCTCCCCGCCGGCCAGCCCTCACGGGGCACAAGGCCACTGAAGTGACCAGTCCACCAGCCAGGCCCTGCTCAGCACTTCCCCAGAATGTATAATTGGCACCAGAGCTGGAAGCCAGCAAATGGGCAAAAAAGCAAGAAAAGACCCGAGGCCGTGGGCCGAGTTTTAGGAATTGGCCAATCTTGGTTCCCATCAAGAGTGCCTGTGACTACGTTGGCGCATATGTTTGTGCTTCCATATTTACTTACAGAAGCTTAATCATTAAATCATGTTATCCTCTAAAGATGCTCTCAGCAGCAACAAATCTCTTGGCATGAGATATCGTAGTAATAAAAACGCCTCATGACAGGCAGGCTGCTGCTGCTGGAGTGGAGAAAATCAATTTTTAAAACTAGGTTAAAACAGTAGGAGGCATGCGAGGCTAGTGGAAATAGAGAGATGACGGGCTACGATGGTCAGATCTACATCTTTTCCTAAATCCATCCACTATTTTTAGTTCTTCGAATTGGTAAAAAGTTTCTCCCCACTCACCGCCCCCCATCCCCAACTTCTGCCCAAAGCTGCCTATCTGACGGGAGTAAAAGAGGGCTGAGAAAGAGCACAGCAGGTAGGGTGCTCGCCCTGCGTGCGGCTGAAGTGGGTTCCATCCTCAGCATCCTATATGGTCCCCTGAGCCTTGCCAAGAGTGACCTCTGAGCACCATAGAGGGAGGGAGGGAGGGAGGAAGGAAGGAAGGAAGGAAGGAAGGAAGGAAGGAAGGAAGGAAGGAAGGAAGGAAGGAAGGAAGGAAGGAAGGAAGGAAGGAAGGAAGGAAAAAAGGAAGGAAGGAAGGAAGGAAGGAAGGAAGGAAGGAAGGAAGGAAAAAAGGAAGGAAGGAAGGAAGGAAGGAAGGAAGGAAGGAAGGAAGGAAGGAAGGAAGGAAGGAAGGAAGGAAGGAAGGAGGGAAGGAGGGAGGGATGGAGGGAGCTTCAATTAATAGCGTGATAAATCGATTCAATAGATTGGGTTAGAAGGCATGAGAGGGTTAAGGGAGAAGCAGGAAACTTAAAAGATATAAAACATCATTTCACATTTTCATGAGTTACTGGAAATTGACAATGATTTTCTCACCCGGTACCAATCAGACCGAGATTGATAGTCCGGTTGGCAATTTGACTGGCCTGTAATGGATTTATTAGCCTGGTGGAGGCTCTCTTTTCATTAACCATCAGTTAATCACCCTGTTTCCCTGAACAGGTGTGACGCGCCCGCTTTATAGATGAGAAATCAGAAGCTCCAAAGGCCAGGCGCCGTTCTAGGGTGACACAACTCAGGATGGCAATCGGCCCAGAAAGGGGCTGGGGGCAGTGCCGTGTGCATTGTACCTCCTGTGTGAGTCAAGGCGATAGCTCCGCTGTTCTTCCATCATCTTTTCCCTGAGAAACCTTCCCTCGCACCAGACCGTGGGGTTCCCCCCCCCCCCCCGCCGTTTCCAAATCCTTAGCTGCTTGCTCGAGCCCATGCCAGGGCACATGGACCAGAGACAGCCAAATCCGGAGAGTATGTGATTTAGCCTCGGAGACGTGAGCAAATGTGTTTCACTCTCGCAGCTGGCGTTCATGGCCCAGTTGACCTAGTGGCACCTCTGCCCCCACCTCGACAGGGTTGGGTTGGGTTTGGGTTTGTTCTTGTGTCTTCCCTGTATGGGAGAAGCTATCCCATCAGGAAGAGCTAACAATAGTGATAGGACAAGTGTTTTTCCCTGGGCCGTAGATGTAGAGGGGACTGCATAGCGCAGAAGGCATCTGCTTGTGGCAGTAGCAATGGGCTCGTGTGAAATAGCTGTAGTTTATATCAGATATGACTGTTGAGAGCATTTATTCAGTTAAGTTGATGTGAAAATCGGAAAAATTGGAGCAAGTCCCAAATAACAACCACCAATGCCTAACACATCATCAAAGAAAGATGGAATAAAATAATGGGACATCAGGGGATGGAGTGGTGGTACAGTGGATGTGTGTGTGTGTGGGGGGGGGGGAGTGTCACATTTGCCTTGCACGCTGCTGACTCAGGTTCAACTGCCAACATTCCATATGGTCCCACAAGTCTTCCAGGAGTGGTCACTGAGCACTGAGTGAGGAGTAAGCTCTAAGCACCACTGGATATGGCCTAAAAATAAATAAATAATGGAACGTCATAGCGAACCAGGTGGAGAAGGCAGAGTTTGAGGATTCGGGGGGGGCCCAGTGGTGGCTTGTTCTTGGAATGGCATTTGGCTGTGTCCTGAATTTGTTCCCTGGTGCCCACTGCGAGTAAGTGAATCTGTGTGTGTGCATGTGTGCACATGCATATGCCTCTGTGTGTGTGTGTGTGTGTGAGCCTCTCATCTCGCTGATTTGCTGGAGTCACATGCGCTGCCCAACCTGGCCTTAGAAGAGGCCAGTGGGTATATGTATATGGGTTGTCTCACCGGCATTCAGTGACATCACAAAGTCCCTTGAAGCTTGCCACAAAAACAAACACCTGTTGCAGGTCGGAGCTGTTTTTCCCTTGGGAACTCGGATTGTTCAACCTTCACCCGCACCACTTTGGCTTTAGGATTCTTGGTGACTGAAGTAAATCAACCTGCCTACCTCCGTATTTAGTCTCGAAGGCTACTCAAGGTTTGAATTGGTTTTTATTTTTTAAGAGCCCCTCAGGTTTATTCCCCCCACTATAGATATTTATAAGCAAGTTTTTAAAAAGGATAAATGCAATACACTCTTGGGTAATACAAAGAGCTGAAAGTATCTTCCTTAGTTCTAGCCTCCAGAGATAGCAATTTTTCAAAGAATTTCAGTTAAGATGCTGGGCTTGCTTGTTGTGAAAGAAAGCTGAAAGAATAAGAAAGGAAGCCCTCTTAATTATCTTGAACTGGCCTTTACTCCTTGTGGGTGGGCAATTTGTTTTCAGTCTTCCATCATCACTGATTCACTATTCAAACAATAAAGTGGTCAGAGCCATAGAATGACGGGGAGGTTGTTTGCCTTGCATGTAGCTGACCTGGGTTTGATCCCTGACATCCCATATGGCATATGGCTTCCCAAGCACCACCAGGAGTAATTCCTGAGCCCAGAGTCAGATGCAATCTCTGAGCAACGCTGGGTGTGGCTCCCAAACAAAAAGATAAAACAAAACCCACCCCAAATTTAATAAATAAAGCAACCCCACTTGCCCCCAGCTTAAAACAAGGACCAAGATCCTCTCCCTTTATCCTAGATTCCAGGGACCCCAACGTTATGCTAGTTTCTGCCAACAGGGTTATGAAATAGCTAAGTTGTCCCACAGTTTCTCACTGTTTGCTCCCCGAGAAACTGTCCCTCCCAAATGAGTTCAAGCCCTTGGCACCATTGGAAAATGAAGACCCGGTTCGAGTACCCTGTGAGAAAGTCGGTGGGAACTGGGCGGAGCCACCTGTCCACGGAGCCCAATGGACAGAGCCTGTCCCGTTCAGAGGAGCACGTGGGGACACACCGACTGAGCCGTGTTTGCTTTGGAACCGAGACTGTTTCAGAAACACAGTGAGATCCAAACGTAATAAGGATGCAAGGGCGACACTCTTCTCTTGGAAGGGCACGCGGAGCTTGTGACGCCTCCTCTGCAGACGGTCCCCCCTGAGCTTTGAGCCACACACCATGGACCTGGCACTGGGGAGTCACAGCGCCGTGGCCCACGGGCCAACCTGAGAACCTGCCCCGCCGCCTCGCCTCCAGGACGGCATCCAAACAGCCCCGCATCCACCCCTCCCCGGCTTGTTTGTTTATTTACCTGCAGTCATGATCGCGTTTCAGTCGTACAATGTGCCAACACCCGCCCCTTCACCAGTGTGCATTTCCCAGTGTACACCAATGTCCCAGTTTCCCTCCCTCCCACACCTCGATGGTGGGCACTTTTCTTCTCCCTCTCTCTCTTCTCCCTCTCTCTTTCCCTTTCTCTTCCCCCTCTTTCTCTTCTTTCTCACTCTCTTTCCCTCTTTTCCTTTCCCTCTTTCTTTACCTCTCTTTCCCTCCCCTCTCTTCCCCTCCCCTCTCTTCCCCCTCTCTCTTTTCCTCTCTTTCTCTCTCTCTTTTCCCCTTTCTCTTTCCCTCTCTCTTGCCCTCTGTCTCTTCCCCTCTCTTTCCCCCTCTCTCTTTTCCTTTCCTCTCCTCCTCTCTCTCCTCTCTCTCCTCCTCTCCTCCTCTCTCTCCTCTCTCTCCTCTCTCTCCTCCTCTCCTTCTCTCTCTCCTTTCTCTCCTTCTCTATTTCTCTCTCCTTTCTCTCCTTCTCTATTTCTCTCTCCTTCTCTCTCTCCTTCTCTCTCTCCTTTTCTCTCTGCCCCCCCTCTCTCTTTCTTCTCTCTCTCCTCTCTCCTCTCATTTAAAATCATGCTCACAGCTCTTCCAGAACTTTAAGGAAAGCCTGAGTCCAAGCAACGAGCCAGGCAGAGTAGCGAGGGCTGTTGGCCTTAGGTCTCGCCCGGAGACGCCTGCCTGCATGCTCTCTGCTTTCTGAGGGGGGCCAGGAACTCATCGGCTGCCTGCAGAGCCCCAATCACAGAGCAGGGGCCGTAATTACCCCTTGCGCAGAGTGCTCACCTTCACCAAGAGTGAACCCGAGCACCAATGAGGAGCCCCGCACACTAGGTCCCCACTCTGGGCTGGGTGCTGGGAGGGGAGGAGGCTGTGCATGCAGGTAGGAAGCACCAGGTCAGTGAACGGTCTCTGGATTTCCACCCACGTTTCTGTCAGGCGAGCGAAAGTCCGGTCGACTTAAAGGAACAGCTCCCTCAGAAGGACGTGGGAGGAGACAGCGGCCAGGCCAGATCCTTCCGCAAGTGCCCTGGCAGCACGTGTGTGGAGGGCATGGGCTGGTCAGGGAGTCATTAGAACTGCAGGGTGGTGGGGAATTGTCTTTGTTCTGACTTTTTTCCGGGAGGAAGTGTTGAGGTACCACATCCGATGGTGCTCAGGGCTTATTACTGGCCTCAGTGCTCAGAGACCACTCCTGGCAGGGATCAGGGGGATCATATGTGGTGCCAGTGATGGAACTGTGTGGAGAGCCTCCATGGAACCGTGCTTCGTGAACACCTGTTTCTTGTTGGTTGCACCGTGCTTCGTGAACAACACCTGATGGGGAATCAGGATGTCTTGTCACGCTCACAAGTTATGGCTGGTTTATCAGCTGCAGACACTTGAGGGCAAACAGGCAGGGAGAAGTATATAAGGGGGAAAGTCACCTGGCTGGTCGGTTCTCCCTCATGCGTCCCCTTTTCCTCCTTACTCCACGTCCCCGTTCCTGATTTTTTCTCTAACGCATGAGAAAGTTCCTGAATAAATCGCAGCCAAAAGGATCTCCGAGTTGCGTGTTTCTTCGCTGGACGAAGCGGCGCGCGACAGCTGGTGGCCCGTACGGGGAACCCGACCTCCAGTACCCCCCCGGTAGATTCAGAACTTGCTGCGATTTATTCAGGACTAAGGTTCACGAGAAATCGTGACGATCCGGTTCCTGTGGTAAGTCAGGACGAGAAGTCGCGACGATGAGGTTCCTGTGGTAAGTCAGGACTAAGGTTCACGAGAAGTCATGACGATCAAGTTCCTGTGGTGAAGTCAGGACAATGGTATCCATGGATGTGTATGTTTCGTTTGTTGGTTGGATGTTTGTTTGTCTTTCCCTTTGTCTTTTCATTTTTGCTTTCTATGATTACTTTAAGGATCAGAAGTGCGATAAGGCCGTACGATCAGGACAAGTAGTGTTAGAAGACACAAAGAAGGACAGAGGCAGCCGTCATGGCATGGTAGCCTCTGAGCCAGAGGAGGGTTCGGACGTGGAAAGCGAGGCCTCTAGGGGAACCCCGCTGATGGAGGGACGCGCCCCAAAAAAGAAAAGAAGGCCCCAAGAACCATCCATGACCCGTCCGGCTCTTTATCCCTCGCTACGTCAATTTCAGCAGGGACGGGCTAACGGGGATTCTGACCCCCCTATTGAAGAGGAAGCTGCGATACATGATAGTGACCGATATTTACCGCTAAAGGGCTCTAAGGATGATCCGCCCCCTTACTTTAACAAAGCGAAAGGCGGACTTTCTTTTGCAAAACCCGGGCTCTGGGCAGAAGTTAGGCGAGAGCTACAGTTAACTTACCCAGTTTTTGAAGACAATAATCAACAGCGATATCATGAGCCCCTAGATTTTAAAATAATTAAGACCTTGGCAGAATCAGTAAAGACTTATGGAGCCAACGCCGCATTTACTATAACTCAAATAGAAGGTTTATTCAGATACTGTATGACCCCAAATGATTGGCAACAGGTGGCTAGAGCGGTGTTGACTCCTGGACAATACTTGGACTGGCGCACCTTCTTAATGGAATTCGCAAATGAGCAAGCAGCAACCAATCTAGCCCAAGGAGGGGCACGAGCAGGCTGGGATAGGGACATGTTATTAGGACTTGGCAGATTCGCCAATCAGCAGACCGGGTACCCCCCAGAAGTTTATACGCAGGTGAACCAAATAGGATTGAAAGCGTGGAAAGCTCTACCCAACAGAGGGGAAGTCCGAGGCAACCTTACTAAAATAGTTCAAGGGCCCCTGGAACCGTTTTCCGAATTTGTTGCCCGTGTAGTCGAGGCTGCCGGAAAAATCTTTGGAGATTCGGACACTGCGATGCCTCTCATAAAGCAGTTGGTATTTGAACAATGCACTGCTGAGTGTCGCAAGGCTATCGCCCCCTATAAGAGTCTGGGACTGGAGTATTGGATGAAAATATGCCGAGAAATAGGGGGTCCCCTAACCGCCACAGGCTTAGCTGCGGCTGTCATGGATATTACCAAGAAAGTTACGGGACTCGCTGTAACCTGCTATATGTGTGGAAGGACAGGGCACCTGAGGAGACAGTGTCCTGTCAATAACCAAGTTGTAGGATCTAGACCCAGACTTTGCCCTAAGTGTAAAAAGGGAAGACATTGGGCAAGTGAGTGTAGGTCAGTGAGAGATGTCCACGGCCATAGGATATCTCAAAGCAATATAAGAAGGGATTCAAAAAACGGCTTACGGGGCCCACGTCCCCAGGGCCCTCAAATATATGGGGCGGCGCAAGTTTCCGAGGAATGGCCATCTCTGCAACATCCCAGGGACTCGGGGGAGCCTCTAAGGCCTCCCCCGCTGTGACCCTATAAGCCGTCAATCCCATGGTCCTCACTCCGAGAATGGGAGTACAGATTTTAGAGTTAGGGAAACTAGCCCCTTTACCGAATGAAGTTATAGGATTGCTAATAGGCTCCCCTGAAGCAGTTTTGAAAGGCTTGTGTGTATATCCTGGTATAATTGATCCCAACCATTCTGAAAGTGTTAGAGCCCTGATTGAGTCTCCCCGTGGGATTACTGCTATCAGCCCAGGGGACCCTGTTGCCCAGGTTATTCTCCTTCCCGCCGTGGGTGGACAGACATGCAATGGTAAAAGGGCTTTAAATCAGGAACAAATTGAGGGAGCTTTTCTTGCATTAGGTATGCATACCAGACCCATGATGCAATTAATAGTAGAAGGAAAAAGGATCATGGGACTCCTTGACACAGGAGCAGACCGTAGCATAATAGCCACTAAGGATTGGCCTTCTGTCTGGCCCACACAGGCTTCTGCTCAGCAGTTGCAGGGCCTGGGGTACCTCAGTACCCCAGAAGTAAGCGCACGTCACCTCACCTGGAAGGATGACGAGGGACACCAGGATAGCTTCCAGCCCTTTATACTTAATTTGCCCTTTTCCCTTTGGGGACGAGATGTTCTGGCTAAGATGGGAGTTAGGCTTTGCACTTCTTCGCGCCCTACTGCTGTTTCTGCTGACCAAAATTTATTGTAGGGGCCGCTGTGGAAATCATCCCCCTAACATGGTTAACAGAGGACCCGGTGTGGGTTCCACAGTGGCCTTTGTCCTCTGAAAAATTAGATGCAGCTGAAGCCTTAGTTAATCAACAATTGTCAGCTGGACACTTACGTCCTTCTGTATCCCCTTGGAATACTCCTATTTTCGTAGTTAGAAAGAAATCCAGTAAATGGCGTTTGTTGCATGATCTTCGAGCTGTTAATGCTCAAATGCGCGTGATGGGGCCTGTACAACGTGGCCTGCCTTTACTAACCACTTTACCAAAAGATTGGCATGTAATTGCCATTGACATACAAGATTGCTTTTTCTCTATTCCGTTACATCCACAGGATATTCCCCGTTTTGCGTTTACATTACCCTCTAAGAACCATGAGCAACCAGATAAGCGTTATGAGTGGGTAGTCCTCCCACAAGGGATGACAAATAGTCCCACTCTTTGCCAGCTATACGTAGGTTCCATCATAGCTCCTTTGCGAAAGTGTTTCCCGAAAGTACAATGTGTGCATTATATGGATGATATCCTGCTGGCAGCAAAATCCGAAAACGCTCTTAATAATGCCTTACTCAAATTAACCTCGCTCTTACAAAGTGCCAATTTAATTATTGCCCCTGAAAAAATTCAGAAAGGAACAGTTGTCCAATACCTAGGCGCTAAGATAACCCCCAAAGCAGTACATCCCCAAAAAATTACGCTTCGGCTTGACCACTTACACACGCTTAATGATTTCCAACGTTTGTTGGGAGACATTAATTGGATAAGGGGATACCTTAAATTACCTAACTATGACTTAAAACCTTTATTCAATATGCTTCAAGGTGATCCTTCTCTTTCTTCCCCACGGACTATCACACCCGAAGCTAGAGAAGCCCTTTGCAAAATTGAGCAAGCTATTACTGCTGCTGGCAATACACGCATGCAGCCTGAGTTTCCTATTTTACTTTGTGTGCTTCCAACATATGGGCAACCTACTGCAGTCCTATGGCAGGAGGGACCCCTTCTGTGGATTCATCCTAGGGTCTCTCCGGCAAAAGCCGTGGAATTATACCCTGCAGCTGTAGCCCGTTTGGCTATGATTGGTATTCAGGACTGCTTGCAATACTTTGGAAAACTTCCAGATACTCTTATTACCCCCTATAATTCCACTCAAATAGTTTCTTTGTGTAACTTACATGATGATTGGGCGATTCTCCGATTTTCTTTTCCCAATGTTATTGATAATCATTATCCCAAACATCCACTAATGACCTTCTTTAAAACCCATCCGGTAATTTTCCCCAAAGTCACCTCTTATGTACCCCTTCGGGATGTTCCAAACATTTATACTGATGGTTCAAGTACAGGCTGGGGGGCTTATATGATAGAGGGTCAAGATCCTATTCGTATGCAATTTCCAACTATGTCTCCTCAAGTTGTGGAACTCCGCATTGTCTTGACAGTGTTTGAGCATTGCCCCTTTGCTTTCAATTTGATCTCTGATTCACGATATGTTGTAAATGCTCTTTGCTCACTTGAGGTGGCAGGACCAATAAAGGCCTCCAGCTCGATAGCCTCTTTGTTATCTGCTTTACAGCAAATTCTTTGGACCCGTGAAAAACCATTTTTTGTCACACATATCCGCTCTCATACAGGCCTTCCGGGTCCCTTAGCAGAAGGCAATGCTTGTGTTGATGCACTCACTAGACCATCTTGTTTTGTTATTCAGTCTCCTTTACAATTAGCAAAAAATTTTCATGACCGTTTCCATGTTTCTTCTCGGACCCTTCAACATAGATTTCAAATCCCTCGAGCCGAAGCTCGGGCAATTGTTTTACATTGTCCACACTGTGTCCCTTTTCTTCCTGCCCCCTCCATGGGCATAAACCCTCGTGGTCTTGTGCCTTTACGCATTTGGCAAATGGATGTTACACATTTCTCGGAATTTGGCAGGCTCAAATATCTCCATGTATCTGTGGACACGTGCTCCGGTATCATTCATGCCACTCCCCTTTCTGGGGAGCGGTCCGCAAATGTTATCTCTCATTGCCTTGAAGCATGGGCAGCCTGGGGCATTCCAGCCCAACTGAAAACAGATAATGGTCCGGCATATACCTCTGCTAAATTCACCGCATTTTGTGCCCAGATGGGAGTCTCTTTATCTCATGGCCTCCCATATAACCCACAAGGACAGGGCATCGTTGAGCGTGCTCATTCCACCCTTAAAGCATGCCTAATAAAACAAAAAGGGGGAGTTGGCCTGGGACGGCCCCCTCGAGAAAGAATCTCTATTGCACTTTTTACTCTAAATTTTTTGATCATTGATGATAAGGGCACCTCCTCTGCAGACAGGCATTCTTCAAAGATTCCTGTGTGCCAAGGATATGTTAAATGGAAAGATATCCTTTCTGGTGAATGGCACGGCCCGGACCCCGTGTTAACCTGGGCCAGAGGTTCTGTTTGTGTTTTTCCACAGGACAGGGCAGAACCAGTGTGGATTCCTGAACGTCTGACACGAAAGACCGCACCTCCAGTAGACCAAGAGGTGGAAACTGGTGCTCCTGCTCAGCCTGGTTCCTGTGATGATACGAGCTGAAGAAGCAGCTTTTTGGGCCATTGCTACAACTTGGCCTGCTCTAATCCCTTCCGTTCCCACCTTAATATAGACCTGAGTAGAAGTCCCCTCTATTTTATCAAAGAGTGGGTGGAGGTGGGAGTAGTACTATCCTTATTGCTTCTCACTGCTTTGGTTTTTGCCTGGTGTCTATATAATATGCAGCAAGTACAACTATTTACAAGGGCGTGATATTTGCAGGTATCCCGGCCCTGGAGGCACAGCAATCCCCCAAGCTTTGGCTTGCAACTTTGAATCAATAATCTCGCTGAGAACAATCAAGTCTAGCTGGATGTAGCAAAGGTATTGTGCAGCTGAGAACCCTTAACTGCAGGGGACCTCCTGTAGTTGAGGAGTTTGAAAGGGTGCATTATACCACCTGACCCTTGGACCAACCTAAGACAGGGACCTACAAGCGAGAGGGCTCCCAATGACGGGTAAGGCCAAGGGGGCCGAGGTCGCTACACAGACTTGCTGTTCTAAAACAAAAAGGGGGAACTGTGGAGAGCCTCCATGGAACCGTGCTTCGTGAACACCTGTTTCTTGTTGGTTGCACCGTGCTTCGTGAACAACACCTGATGGGGAATCAGGATGTCTTGTCACGCTCACAAGTTATGGCTGGTTTATCAGCTGCAGACACTTGAGGGCAAACAGGCAGGGAGAAGTATATAAGGGGGAAAGTCACCTGGCTGGTCGGTTCTCCCTCATGCGTCCCCTTTTCCTCCTTACTCCACGTCCCCGTTCCTGATTTTTTCTCTAACGCATGAGAAAGTTCCTGAATAAATCGCAGCCAAAAGGATCTCCGAGTTGCGTGTTTCTTCGCTGGACGAAGCGGCGCGCGACAGAACTGGGGTCAGGCACATGCAAGGCCAGCGCCATAACCCCTGCCCTTTCCCTGCAGTATGTTTGAGAGGTGAGCCAGCAAGAACTCTTTGGGACACTGTTGTTTCCGGCAAAACTATCCACCACTGATTCACTGAAGTTGCCAGTTAAAATTGACACAGGGAAGGATGCTCTTTTTTTTTTTTTTAAATCACACTTCATATGACAACATGGCTTTTTGAGAACCTCCATTTTTGTTTGTTTGTTTGTTTGTTGGTGTGTGATGATAGGGTAGTGAGGGAGTCAGAGGACGAAGGAAGGAGACAGTCCCAGACTGACTAATCTGCATTATAACCCTAATCTGACTAATCTGCATTGTAACCCTTCCCTGCAAGCCTGTGCACCTCCAGTAGAATCTGGAGATTTTGATTTCAGTGACAAACTGAAACAAAATTGTGAAATGCCGGCCGGGCGTGGCTTTCTAAGCTCGTTGCGGGGAATCAGGTTGCTTTGTGGTCCTGGTTCTTGGCAGGTGACAGGGCAAAATGCTGGGCGGTTTCAAGGCATGGAAGCAGGAGAGGCCATGAAAGAAAGTATGATTGTCAAAGAAAAAATATATCATACAATTAGTGTCGTCTCCTTAGATGTAATGGTCAATTTGGGGCGTATTGTTACAGTCAGAAGGATTCTCTGGTGGATATATGATCCCCCTCACCTAGAAATGACTGGCACCAGCGCTCACGACAGATGGTAGTTTCTAGACCGATTGAATAGTAGAATCCAGAGTGATCCCTCGGAACCTTGACTACTAGGCCAGTTTACCTCAGGACATGCTCTGAGTATGCACTGGTGAAGGGGAGTGCTAGCTGTGCCGGATTATTCCAGAAACTAGCAGGAAACTGGCTCCCTGTCCTTAGCGGGTAGACCACAGCATGCCCATGGGAGCTCAGGACAAGGGCAAAGTCCTCTGAATGTGGCCAGATCATCTCATACTCCACGTTGACCTCTCCAGGGTGGTTTCAATAAGACGCACTGCTTTGGGGAATATTCGTCTGCTGAATATCTGATTTTTGGTTGGAGGGGAGTCATATTTATAAATCAAGAAAAGTAGGTGGCATCTGGAAACAACCCAACTGCCCTAAAACAGATGACTGGTGAAACTTTGGTACATCTACACAATGGAATACTATGCAGCTGTTAGGAGAGATAAAGTCATGATAGACAGGGAGAGTATCATGCTAAGTGAAATGAGTCAGAAAGAGAGGGACAGACATAGAAGGACTGCATTTGTGGAGTATAGAATAATATCACATGAGGCTGACACCCAAGGACAGTAGATACAAGGGCCAGGAGGATTGCCCCATAGCTGGAAGACTGTTTCATGAGTGGAGGGGAGAAGGCAGATGGAATAGAGAAGGGATCACTATGAAAATGATGGCTGGAGGAACCAGTTGGGATGGGAGATGTGTGCTGAAAGTAGATAATGGACCAAACATGATGGCCTATCAGTGTCTGTGTTGCAAGCCATAATGCCCCAAAGCAGAGAGAGAGTATGGGGAATATTGTCTGTCATGGAGGCAGGGGGAGGGTGGGAAAGGGGGGGATATACCGGGGATATTGGTGGTGGGGAATGTGCAGTGGTGGAGGGGTGGGTGTTTGATCATTGTGTGATTGTAACCCAAACAGGAAAGCTTGTAACTATCTCACGGTGATTCAATAAAATAAAAAAAAGAAGAAGAGTGGAGGTGAAGGGAGGGCCAGAAGAGCTGCCGTGTTGCAGGAATAGTTTCTCTTGGGCTTTGGGAATGCCATTGAAATCCCAGCATGGAAGCAGTGCCCAAACCAATAAAATTAAAAAAAAAAATAGGTGGCGAGATTCCAGCACACCAGGTGAAGACTCTCTGGGGAGACATCTGCTATGATGGACTCACTTCCTCCTGTGGGTTGGACCCACCGAAATGGGGAAGGTGGAAGGCACGTGGCAGGCACTACAAGGGCAGCCAAGTGAGGAGGGGCCAGCAGCCCGTGATCCCTGTTGCTAAGCTTTGTGCTGAGGGCATCTAAAGTCTGTGATTTGGCGGGGGGGGGGGGGGGGCCTGGGGGGAGGGGATATGCACTCGACAACAGTAGTAGGGGAATTGCAGAGAATTAGGCCTTCTTCTGACCCCCTCGCCAGAAGGCATATATATATATAAACATATATATAATAAAGTATATATATAATTGACTTATACATCTGAATATATAACTATAGATTAAATATATATCACTGGTATCACTTGTCATCACATTGCTCATCGATTTGCTTGAGTGGGCACCTAACATCTCCATTTGTCCCTGTCATGTGCCAGTGTTGCCCAATGGCATCTGCTGGATCCAGGAACAGGAAGAGCCTCAAACAGTTCGTTCAGGGTCTTGACAAAGAAGTCTGACCATCTCGTAGGTGAGTGGCCAGGCGTTCTTTTGACGTTCTGTGGAATCCAGTCGGTAACAGCTCTAGTCCAGCGATCATCTCCAAATCGCATTACCTGTCCGGTTTATCTGATTTTCGATGTCTTGGCAAACAAGACATCATCCCTGATTTTTGATCATCGACAGAGGCTGGAACTCTGGATTCCTTCTCTCACTTGAGTGAAACGTGATACTCGAAGCATAGCTCTTTCGATTCCTCTTTGGGAGACCTGAATAGCGTTTTTATCCTGTTTTCACAGGGCCCAGGTCTCTGAGGCGTATGTTAGTGCAGGAAGAATGGTAGAGTTGAAAATATGTGCCTGGATCCAGAGGTTCTTCATCCTCTTAATCACTTCTTTGATGCTCTTGAAGGCGTTCCACACCGCTCTCTTCCTCCTGCGCAGTTCAGGTGCCAGGTCATTCATCATGTTGAGTTCTCGACCTAGTATATATAAATATATATTATATGTATATTTTTGTTTGTTTGGGGGTCACACCCACCAGTAGCCCAGGACTTATTTCTAGTTCTGCACTAAGGGATCACTCCTGGTAAGCTTGGAAGACCAAGTGGGGTATCGGGGATCAAACCCAGGTAGGCCGTGAGCAAGGCAAGCACCTTCCCCACTGTGCCATGGCTCTGCCCCTGCCCAGACCTGTTTTATACTTACAGCTGCTCAAGCATCAATAAATAGTAAACTCTCCCTTGATCAACTTGCTTCCTCCTAGTATGTTTCTAAATAGGTGGGATCTATTCCCATCCTTAGCCTGTTTAACATCCTGCCCCCGATATGAAATCACTCCCTGGCCCAGTACATATATATATATATATATGTATATATATACACACATATATATATATAAATTTACAGTTACAAGCTTTCATGTTTGAGTTTCAATCATACAATGATCAAACACCCATCCCTCCACCAGTGCACATTCTCCACCACCAATGTCCCCGGTATAACCCCCACCTCCTTGGCAACCAACCCTACCCCTGCCTCCATGGCAGAAAATTTCCCCCATAGGGATAGCACAGCAGGTAGGGCGTTTGCATGCGGCCAACCCGGGTTCGATTCCTCCATCCCTCTCGGAGATCCTGGCAAGCTACTGAGAGTATCCTGCCCGCAAAGCAGAGTCTGTGGCATATTCGATATGCCAAAAACAGTAACAAGTCTCACAATAAAGACATTACTACTCGAGCAAATTGATGAACTCTTTCTCTACTTTTGGGCATTATGGTTTGCAATGCAGATACTGAGAGGCTATCACGTTTGGTCCTTTATCTACTTTCAGCACACATTTCCCATGCCGAGCAATTCCTCCAACCATCATCGACTTAGTGATCCCTTCTCTATTCCAACTGCCTTCTCCCCCAGCTCATGAGACAGGCTTCTAACTATGGGGCAATCTTCCTGGCCCTTGTCTCTACTGTCCTTGAGTGGCAGTCTCATAATATTTTATATTCCACAAATGAGTGCAGTCTGTTCCTCTCTTTCTCACTCATTTCACTTAGCAAGTACATATATTTTTAAAAAATCTCGAGGTCAGAGAGATAGTCCAAGAAGCAAGGCTTGCATTAGCCCTGGTTCAACTCAAGGAGCCACATGTAGCCGAGCACCGCCAGGGGTTACTCAAACACAGAGCCAGGAATAACCCCAGGAATAATACAGGTATGTCCCAAACCATACCCTCCCATCCCCCTCAAAATCAAACAAGCAAACAAGTCCTTTAGTTCACTACAACTTCTCTGCAAATTAGAACCATTATATGTGCATGCCTAGTGGGGGGTGGGGTTTGTGGGGTTCTCTGGGGGAGCTTATAAACAGCAGGAGTTTATGTTCCTTTACTCTGAAAGCTGAGACGTTCCAGTTGCTGTTAGATTTGGTGTCTGGTACAAACTCACTTCTGGTTTCATCAGTGACCATCTTCTTGCTGTGTCTGCATATGGGAGAGGGAGAATGGAGCTCCCCAGGGTCTTTATTTTTTTTAATTACTTTATTTTGAGCAATAGTTTACAGCATTATCAAAGCTTTACTTGCCTAGTCTACATCTATATATGCAACATCTATCTATCTGTTTATCTATCTATCTATCCATCTATCTATCTATCTATCTATCTATCTATGAGCTACATTATACTCATCAACATGAATCCAGGGTCCATTTATTCCCAAGCAGTTCATTCCATCACACACTCACTCCCGCTTCGAGAGATCACAGGGTATATATCTCCCTCTGACTTATTTCAGTTAATACAATACCCTCTACATTCATCCATAGTATTGTGAATGGTAAGATTTATATATGTAAATATATAAAATATATAGGTAGCTGAATAGTTGAGAAAGTGTGTGTATATGTTTATATTTTCAATATTCCCCTTTCAATATTCAATATTTATATATTTACAAAACATACCTTGTACTCCACATGTTAATCCACTCATCTGTTATGGAGTTTTAGGTTGTTCACAGGTCTTGGCTATTGAACACATGGGCATAGAGTACACACACTTTTTTCAATCAGTGTTTTCATATTCTGTAGATAAAGCCCAATAGCTGGATCACGTGGTCTTTTCCGATTAATCATTTGAGAAATCAGAATGGGGGAATTTTAAACATAATAACATTCCAAATTTAGACTCCGTTGGTGTGAATAGGGATTGGATTGTGTGTTTAGACTAAAGTATCACAGTTCTAAGGTATAGCCAGGGAAGTGCACCACTGCTTAGCTGAACTGACATCTGGGTTCTATGAAGGGTTTATTTTTTGCTTCTGTTTTGTTGGCTGTTGACTTCAAGTGAGTTGCCGTATTGACTCTTCTGTCTGCTGGGGTTCTGACCTTTGATCATTGTTTGTCTTGTCTTCCAACCCCTGCCAACGCAGGCTCTGAAATGTGCCTTCTCCTTGATTTTTCTGGGGAAGGACCCAATCATGTCAAAAGGCATTGCAGTGGGACTTTTGTTTCTGGAGGTTAGAACATGGTTTTCTGGCTGGCTCCGTAGTCTCTGGCTGGGAAACATTAAACAGAGAGCACGTGTCCAGGAGACCATCTGGGGTCACTGCTCCAAAACTGTGGCAATATGTCTGTGGGATTTTGGCTGTCATTCTTTATGGCTCCTTGAGTTGAAGGCTCAAGGTGGAGCTGAAAGGGGTGTGTGTGTGTGTGCACGTGCACGCACATGTGTATCTGTGTGAGTATGTATGTGTGTGTGTTTCTAAGATTCTCCAGCTCAGAACCAGTACTGGTAAATAGAACTTGAGCAGGTGGATAGACAGAGTGTTCAGTGTAAAATGCATTACCAGCTTTCATTTCTGAAATGCCGGCCCCTGCCATAGAACTCCTACAAAGCATCTAAACTTAAGGGGTTCCTGATTGGACACACAGAAAGGACGGTGTGTGGCTTCCAGAGTTTAGGAACAAGAATGCCAATAAACTTTTATTAGGCCTCACAAAGTCTCTAGTCCGTCTGCTGACCCGAGGCATGCATGCTCTTTCAGTCAAAACAAAGAGTGAGAACGTGTCACTTCTTGGGTTGCTCTGGTTAACAGCCCTGGGAGTCCTGGCCTCTTGCAAGTGGGAGGAGAAATAAATGTTGAGCCATGAACATTTCCTTTGCAACCATCACTGACCTTAAATAGGAGAGTCACATCCATTACCTCCAAGTAAGAGCTGATTGAGAGAGAATTTCAGTTCTGCAATGCCATGGGCATTATTTTTTCTACTTTAATGTTTTTTGCAGTATACAATAGTAGTCTTTTCCTGCACATAGATTTTGTGATCTGATTTACTACACCTAGATTAATTGATCATATATTTATTTATATTTAAAAGTATAAATATATATTTTAAAATCACTCTATCACTGTCATCTCGTTGCTCATCAATTTGCTCGAGTGGGCACCAGTAACGTCTCCATTGTGAGACTTGTTGTTACTGTTTTTGGCATATTGAATACACCATGGGTAGCTTACCAGGCTCTGGCGTGCGGGTGAGATACTCTCAGTAGCTTGCCGGGCTCTTGGAGAGGGGCGGAGGAATCGGATTCAGGTCAGCCATGTGCAAGGCAAATGCCCTACCCACTGTGCTATCACTCCAGCCCTTATTTTAAAATATATAAATATGTATTTAAAATGTGTAAATATAATGATATACACAAATATGAATGTGTGCTTATTTAAATATATTAAGTAAATATAAATATATATTATATATATATATATAAGTATATATGTTTCTTTTTTTTAACACCAAGAGATAGGGTACTAAAAGTAAAGCAAACCCAATTCCCATCTGGACTTCAAGTGTCCCAAGAAAGGTATTCAGTGATGTATCTACTCAGTTTATTGTTCAAGAAGTTCTATTTATTAAATTAGTCATTATTCATAGTGTGAAGGACCAATATGCTTGAACAATAGTTTTCTTGTCTTGGTTTCCTTTGGCGTGACCGGTAGTGGTGCTAATTTTTCAAGAAATGGAATGAGGATTAAGAATAAAATATGGTTTCAGCTTCCTAGTGCAATTCGATGAAATCTGTTGCACTAAAGTTTGGTTAGGCGGTCTGAGGCACTGAGATATGCACGCGAAAGAAATAAAACGATTTTCGGAGGATCACAAACTATCTGATATTGTGACCCGGAGCAGCCTGTTTAGCCTCTCTTTATTAACTAGCTTAATGTTATAACCAATAACATTCAGCCACATAGGCAGAATATGTAAATTAACCTAGTCAAGAGAAACAGAATCAAAGTCAGTTACATAAACGGAAACATAGTTACAGTAACGGAAAACATAGTTACAGTAACGGAAAAACAATTTTTACATCCAAGCCTAGCTGGGCCTGAGGTATGTGAGATGTTGTACACCAGCATTGAGTGAGGAGTTAGAATAAAACGTGGTTTCCGCTTCCTAGTGCGATCCGAGGAGATCAATGGGAAGCCCCTGCATTTGCATGCTTAGCAGCGGGCCGGCAGAGGCGTCAAGGCACATACGTTTCCCAGCAATGATACTGCAAGATGTGCTTCTAAATGGGAGATAATCAACTGCCATGCAAATTTAATGAACTCCAATTTTGAAAGGCAAACCAAATCCAATATCGCACAGCAGATTAACCTCGTCAATAATCTCCTTTGCAGCCCTAAGCCATGAGACCAATCCCCTACAAATCTCAGCAGGTCTGCCTCTCCCCGCCCCGCTACTGCGCGCGCTCCTTCTCCCCAGGTGTGCGGGTTTCTGCGGGCGGCAGTTGGCTAACGGCTCCCATGCTCACCCTTCGGCCCTTCGTGGAGTTGCCATCCGTTGCCATCAGCGTAGATATCCGCCGTGAAATGGGAGCCTCCACCAGACCCTGGGGAAGCAAAGAGAAACTCATCTGAGCTGAACTTAGAGTAAAGAAGGGACACCTCATCCTCAGCTGCATTTATCTCCAGTTGGATGCGGGCCTTCTCCTCTCCCTGGACACTTCCCCCTTTATTTTCTTAATTTCCCATCAAGTCTTGGACACTTCTCTGGCACTACAGAGAGTCTAACCAGGCGCCCTCTGCCCCAGAAGATTCGACACTGCATTCCCTTCGGTGTCAAGCTCCCTTCCCGGATTGGTTGCATGCATTGGGCTTTCTCTGTATTTTAGTCACCATTTCTCTTGAAGTGCAGAAACTTCTTCGTTTAATGTAGCCCCACTTGATTATGTTTGTTTCCACTTGCTTCGTCATCTTTCATCCTTAAAGATGCTTTTAGCTTTAATGTCATGGAAGGTTCTGCCTACATTTTCCTCCATGTACCTTATGAATTCAAGTCTGATTTTGAGGTATTTAATACACTTTGATCTGACTGTTGTGCTTGGCATTATATAGAGATCAGAGTTGATTTTTTTTTTTTTTTTGCCGGTAGCTATCCAGTTTTCCCAGCACCACTTATTGAAGAGGCTTTCCTTATTCCACTTCATATGTCTTACTCCTTTGTCAAAGATTAAGTGGTCATATATGTGAGAGTCTGTGACAGAATATTCAACTCTGTTCCATTGGTCTGCAGGTCTGTTTCTAGTGCACTAACATGCTGTTTTAATTTCTACTGCTTTGTAGTAGAGTTTGAAATTAGGGAAGGTGATGCCACCCATCTTCTTTTGCCCAAGGATTGCTTTAGCTATTCATGGGGGTTTATTTTTCCATATGAATTTCAGAAGTGTTTTGTCTATTTCTTTGAAAAATGTGATGGGTATCCTAATAGGGCCCTCATTAAATTTATATAGTGCTTTGGGAAGTATTGCCATTTTGATAATGTTAATCCTTCCTATCCATGAGCAGGGGATGTGTCTCCATTTCCCAGTGTCCTCTTTTATTTCTTGAAGTAGTGTTTTGTAATTTTCCTTGTATTAGTTCTTCACCTCTTTGGTTAAGCTAATTCCGAGATACTTAATTTTCTGGGGTACTATTGTGAATGGGATTTTTTTTAAATGTCTCTTTCTTCTCTTTCATTATTTGTATATAAGAAAGCCATAGACTTTTGGGTGTTGATTTTATAGCCTGCCACTTAACTATATCGACTTATTGTTTCTAGGAGCTTTTCTGTAGAGTCGTTAAGGTTTACTCAGTATAGTATCATATCATCTTCAAATACTAATAACTTCACCTCTTCCTTTCCTATCTGTATGCCTTTGATATCTTTTTCTTGTCTAGTTGCTATGGTCAGAACTTCCAGTGCCATGTTGAATAGGAGTGGCTAGAGCGGGCAACCTTGTCTTGTGCCTGATCTTAGAGGGAAGGCTTTTAGTTTTTCCCCATTGAGAATGATGCTTGCTGTGGGCTTGTGGAAGATAGCTTTGACTATATTGAGGAAAGTTCCTTCAATAACTATTTTTCTGAGAGTTTTCATCATAAACGGGTGCTCGATCTTGCCAAATGTTTTCCCTGCATCTATTGATCATATGGTTTTTATTATTTCTTTTATTGATATGATGAATTATGTTGATTGACTTGCAGATGTTAAACCATCCTTGCACCCTGGCATGAATCCTTCTTGGTCATAGTGTATGACCTTTTTGATGAGTCGTTGAATTCTGTTTGCTAGGAATTTGTTGATCATCTTTGCATCTGTGTTCTTCAGGGATATTGATGAAAGAGGATACCTGTAATTCTCTTTTCTTGTGGTATCTCTGTCTGCTTTTGATATCAGGGTGACATTTGCTTCATAGAAACTGTTTGGAAGTGTTTCTGAAACTTCAATTTCCTGGCAAAGCTTCAAAAGGATTGGGAGCAAGTCCTCTTTAAAGACTTGGAAGAATTCACTAGGAAATCCATCTGGACCAGGGCTTTTGTGTTTGGGGAGACTTTTTATTACTGTTTCAATTTCCTTGTTGGTGTTAGGTCTGTTCATGTATTCCGGTCTTCTTGGTTCAGCCTTAGGAGGCTGTAGGGATTCAGGAATTTATCCATTTCCTCAATGTTTTCTTGTTTTGTGGCATAAAGCTTCTTAATCTCTGAGGATCCTTTGAATTTCTGTAGTTTCTGTTGTGATGTCTGCCTTTTCATTGCTGATTCGGTTTATTAGGGTTTTCTCTCTCCCTTTCTTTGTGAGTCTTGCTAGTGGTTTATTGATCTTGTTTATTTTCTCAAAGAACCAGCTCTTGGTTTCATTGATCTTTCAGATTGTTTTTTGGGTTTCCATCTTGTTAATTTCTGCTCTGAGTTTTATTATTTTCTTCCTCCTGCCTGGGATGGGCTCCTTTTGTTGATCCTTCTCCAAACTCTTGAACTGTGAGGTTAGGTTATTTATGTGGGCTCTCTCTTCCTTCCTGAGGAGTACTTGTAGAGCTATGAACTTTCCTCTTAACACAGCTTTTGCAGTGCCCCATAAGTTTTGGTAACTCATGTCATCATTTTTGTTCATTTCCAGGAATCTTTTCATTTCCTCTTTGATATCCTTTCTAAGCCAATCATTGTTCAGTAGTGAGCTGTTTAATTTCCAGGTGTTTGATTTGATTTTCTGTTTGTGTGTGAGATTTACTTCTATTTTCAGCGCATCATGGTCTGAGAAGATCATTGATACAATCTCTACTTAATTTTATGAAGGTATATTTTGTGGCTCAGCATGTGGTCTATCTTAGAGAATGTCGATGCACACTTGAGAAGAATGTGTATTCAGCTTTTGAGGATAGAGTGTCCTGTATGTATCTACTAAGCCCCTTTCTTCCATTTCTTCACTCATATAAAGTATACTCCTGCTAAGCTTGAGTCTGGTTGATCTATTGAGAGGTGATAAAGTGGTGTTGAAATCTCCCACTAGTATTGTGTTGCTATCAATGTCTTCCTTCAAAGCTATAAGTAGTTGCTTTAAGTACTTTGCCAGTCCCTCTTTAGGTGCATATATATTTAGGAGTATAAATTCTTTCTGCTGTACAGATCCCTTAATCAATAAGAAATGACCTTCACTGTCTCTTGTGACCTTTTTCAGTCTGAAATCAATGTAATCTGATACCCAAATGGCCACCCCAACTTTTTTATTGGAGTTGTTTGCCTGTAAAATGGTTTTCCAGCCTTTAACTCTGAGTCTGTGTTTGCTCTGACTGTTCAGATGTGTTTCTTTCAGGCAGCAGAATGTTGGGTTCAATTTTCTGATCCATCCTGCCACTCTGTGTCTTTTAATTGGTGTGTTTAGCCCATTGATGTGGAGAGAGATTATTGTTATGGGGTTTTGTCCCATCTTTCTGCCAAAGTTTGGTGTAGTTAAGGGGCTTGTCTTGTCTTAAAGTTACCCATTTAGTTGTCCTTGTACCATGGTTTTGAGTCTATGAAGTCCCTGAACTGTTGTTTGTCTGTGAAACTGTCTGTTATTCCTTCTGATATGAATGAGAGTCTAGCTGGGTAAAGCATTTTTGGTGAAGCATTTATTCCATTGAGTTTTTTCACTATATCCCACCCCTATTTTCAGGCCCTGAGGGTTTAGTCAGCTCTGAAAATTTCTTTATAGGAAATTTTTTTCTTTGATCTTGCTGCTTTCAGAATTTTGTCTCTGTCTAAGGTTTTCATCATTTCTATCAGGATGTGTCTTGGGGTATTCTTATTTGGGTTTCTTCTAGCTGGTACCCTTTGGGCCTCCTGAATGTGGTCGCATGTCTTCTTCAGCTCTGGGATTGTCATAGCAATGATGTCTTTGACAGTTTCTTTTTCATCAGGGTTTTCTTCTTGTCCCTCTGAGACTCCGATAATTCTTATGTTATTCCTCATGGCTTCATCCCTATCTTCTCTTGACATCTGCTCTCTGATTGTGAGTCTCTTTTCCACTTTCTGCTCTTTTCTGGAGAATCTCTGTACTTGGTCTTGTGATTCTATCCTCCGCAGCTGTTACTCTGCTGTTTTTCTAGAGTTTTTCAATTCACCGACTGGGTTTTTCAGATATGTAATTTCCGTTTGTAATTTTGTTTGCATTTTCCCCATTTCTACTTTAAAATCTTCTTGTATTTTATTGGTCATGTGTTACATTGCTTTTTTTTTTTAGCTCCCTGTGCATCCTCAGTAACTCTCTTCTAAATTCCTTGTCAGACAGGTTGTCTAGCACTTCATTACTTTTGGGGTCATTGGGCTAGTCTCTTCACTAAGTAAGCTTGGTGGGCTTCTGCGTTGCTTTTACCATTGTGGCCTGTGCGGTTTAGACCTTCACACTCACTGTTACTATTGTGTCTTTGTGTAATATTAATTGAGGTGGGGTAATGATTTATTGGTTTAATGTGTTTCTGTTGATTAAGGTGCCCTAGTGAAGGTTCCACCTAAGAGGCTAACTTATGGTTCTTATGGGGTATTGAAGGGGAGAACAAACCGGGAAAGACCCCTGCACCAGGCAATACCTGGATTAGATGGGAGGAGGAGGAAGGGCATTTCCAGAGGGCCATCTGTGCTCCTAGTTCCCATCCCTCGCAGTTCTAGGTTAGAAACCGGCTTTGTGAGGGTCTTCTCAGTCCCACCAGGACCTGTTATTTTATTCCTGTGTCCACCAATGAAAGGCCCTCGAGGTATTGCCGTATGTCCTCTGAACTGCCTTGGTGTCCTCAGTGGTTTCACCGCATGTTCTTTCCCCAGTTTTGGTATGAAATCACCATCCCCTTACATCCCCGTGGCTTAATGAAGCACTCCAACCTCTCACCTCCCAACCTGCTGAATCCTTTATGTGGTTTTTTTTCATTGTTGCTTCTATTCCCCGTTCTTCTCCTCCCACCCCCACCCTTCCTTCTTCTTCCCTCTCCCCATCCTCTCTCCTCTTTTTATTTATTTATTTTTATTTATTTTTATTTTTCGGCCATGCCCAGTGGTGCTCAGGGCTTACTCCTGGCTCTGCACTCAGGGATCACTCCTGAGGCTTGCAGGGCCCAATGGGAAGCCGATGATCAAACCCAGTACCCTACCCACTGTACTATCTCTCCAGCCTCCTCGAGGCTCTTCAAATGGTCTCTTGCTTCTAAGCTGACCCTTCTCTCATCCAGATGATTCTTTTGCTTCACACGGCACTGCTGCGGGCAGTGGTTCACAGGGCAGCCTGGTTCACTTCCAATTTGTAGCTGATTTGCAGGATTGAGACCCTCCCCCCAACCCCCTCCCTGCCAAGACAGCGCTCTGCATCCCACTTACCCTAATCAGCAAGACATATAGGTTTCACATAGATTCATTCCCACTGGTCAAGTCAAGGGTCTAAGAGAAGGTGAGGGGTTCCTCTGAGAGGACAGTTTCTTTAGCACTGAGGGAGAGATCTTAGGGTGAGGGATGCTTGCAGGGGCCTGACTGTGGGGGCGAGCCAGCCCCGGAAGCAGTCCTGTGGGGAAGGCACATCTGAAAGAAGCCTTACATTATTTTGTAAATCCAAGCCCTTTGCAGGGCGGGCCACTAGACATTTTCCTCAGGAGCCTTAGAGTCAGCTCAAAACTCAACTGAAGAGGCCAGGAAGAGACAGCACAGCAGGTGGATGCTTGCCTTGCACGCAGCTGGCCTGGGTTTGATCCCGACCCCATAGGATACTCCAAGCCCTGCCAGGAGGAAATCCTAAGCACAGCCAGGTGTGGCCCCCAAACAAAAATATAGTCATTCTAAAACTCAATTCCAAAGAACCCTTTCCTATGCACTTGCCTTGAAAGAAAAAAAAATGTAATGGGGACTGACCATCTCAACCATGTGTTGGCATAACATGGTCTGAAACCAATCCATGCCACCAGGGTTGATGTTGGCAGGCAAGGGATATAAAGTTGTAACCCGGCAGAGGAGGAGGAGGGAGGAGAAGGGATGTCTTCCTTTGCCACCGAGATTTTTTATCGGCGCAGTCTGTCTGGAAGGGCACCCTGGGTTCTCCCTGGGGGTACCTCAGCCTTCCTCACCGTCTAGCTCTTCCTGGCTTCTGTGCTTGGTCCAGAGAGGTGTTTGATTTCACCCTCTGCCTCAGTGGATGGTGAGCGAAGGCTAGTCTCTGTGACCAGAGGTCATTTCTACCTTCGTTCTGCTGGGCCCTTTCTTGGTGTCGATGGAGTACCTGGGCCTGCCATCTGCAGCTGTGCCCGGGGTCCGGTGGATCTGGAGGGGTCGGGTGAGCTCCAGCAACCACTCCCAGCTAGTTAAAACATTATTTCCATGTGAGCTCATGCCATTCCGCCAGCTTCTCATGGAAACAGCTCAGCATTATCTAGCAACATCTGGAACGACTTTCTCTCTTTTTTTTTTTTCCCCCTCCAAGCCTGAACTCTGTCAGAGGCCGTCATTTCCCGGGTGGGTTTGTCCTGGTAACGTGAGCGCCGCCGTTGACGTGCGGAAGCAGGTGGGTTCGGACATGGAAAAATCTTAGAGGCTGACGCCAAGCAAGGCCCCCCCCCCTTTAGAGACAGACTTTTGCCACCTTTTGTTCTTTCTAGCGCCCGGTTATTTTTATGGCATCTCTAGACTCCGGAGCAAGGCAAATGTTTTGGGCGTGACGGTGCAGATTCAGAGATCTTGGGGGGGAGGGTTCTGGAAACAGCCAAAGAAAACAACTTTCCTTTCCCTGGTTTCTAAGCATTTCAGCTCTTTAGCATTGTGGGTGTGTGTTATTGCTGAATTGTTTTACATTTGGGAAAGTAGACAGTTGTTATTTTTTCCCCAAATATGCTCTGTAATCTAGCGTTTCAGCCACTCACAAGTCCTTTATTCTACTGCCAAATCACCGACCTGTCTAACCTTTGCTACATGGATAAACTCTGACATTCATGGAAATCCCACCGTCTCCGGACAGGAAAACTTTCACTCCTGCCAGCCTTGTCGCTAAGGAAAGCGATAATGAGATTTTTCTTGGAATAAGGCACCATCAAATAGATGACTCCAAAGGAACATTTTCTCTAGTTTATTCTCTTTAAAAAAAAAAACAACTAATCTTGGGGAAGGCACAAAAGTACAGTGGGCAGGGCACTTGCCTTGCATACAGCTGACCCGGGTTCAATCCCTCACACCCCTCTGGTCCTCCAAGCCCCATCGGGCGTGACCCCTGAGCACAGAGCAGGAGTAAGCCCTGAGCTTACTCCTTTTGAGTGTGGTCCAAAAAAAATGATTTCTGCTGCTATTACTTTGAAATATGTAGCTTGCAATGGTAGCTTCCATGAGACTTGAGCAAAAACAGTCAAATAATAATGTCAATATTATCTCATAGTTCACAAATCCTAAATTTAATCTTCAGATTTTTATTGGCGGGAATATAGTTCTTGATCCCGTGACGATGAAAAGCTGCTTTATATATTATTCCTCTCCCCTGCCTTCTCATATCCCTCCCCAGTCCTGAAGGGCATTTTCAGTTACTAAATATACGCGATATTGCTTTACCAGACTTTTAATTCCACGGGCTACGGAGGCCTTATTAAAGTG
Organism: Sorex araneus; assembly: GCF_027595985.1. Lineage (NCBI taxonomy): Eukaryota > Metazoa > Chordata > Mammalia > Eulipotyphla > Soricidae > Sorex > Sorex araneus. The sequence goes on from NC_073303.1 coordinate 12,914,769, forward strand.
GGCGTGATTCCAAGTGGCACAGAAAAAGTATTCTTTGGTGGGGGCACGGGGTGGGGAGAGGAAACAATATTAAGCCCGCCTGTAACGCTTGCTTGCCAAAGAGTTATTTGATTTCCAGAAGGAATCAGCCTTGGGTCAGAGCACCAGCAGGCAAGGTGATATCTAAGGCTGTCGTAGCTCAAGTGGGCTCCAGAGCAGTCTCGGGGAAGAGCAGGGGGTTCTCGTCTCCAGACCCTGTCTGAAGAACACAGAAGAGAGCAGAGACAAGGGCCACAGCGAAAATGGCATTCCTGCGGACCTCAGCACCCTATAGTCTCCGCCTGGGAGCTCATGGGCCCCGTTCTCTCCACCAATGCAGAAGAAACAACCAGATCCCTATCCTCCTGCCCGCCTTTTTTAAAGTTGAATCACCGTGAGATAGTTACAAAGCTTTCATGTTTGAGTTTCAGTCATCCAACGATCTGGGGGAGAAGGCGACAGATATACCTGTAACTGTGTCGCATGAGACAGTCCCAAAGGCAAGCACTGGCTTCTGACGCGACCTTGCCGGCAAGCTAAAGCGCTTTCCCTTGAACTCAGAACTGGCAAGTCCGATGGAGTAAGTTAGTGGTAGGCCTTCGCAGGGGCCATCACAGTTAGCAGAGTTTCCAGAGGAGCAGATCTTAAAAGGCAAACTTCTGGATCAGAGCGATCGTGATAGACATTAATGCACTTGCCTGGCGTGTCCCCAGCATCACCCACGGTTCCCGGAACACCGCCGGGAGTGACCTCTGAGCACAGAGCCTGGTCAGCCCCAAGCATGAGCCTGTCACCCCAAACACACAGAATGCAGATTTGGGGAGCCAGGGCTGTGGTTCAAGTGCAAGGGTGCACGCTTTGCCCATGTGGGCGTGTAAGTTCAGTTCCTGGTCCCACCTGCCCCCTACCCTCAACGCTCTTGGGGTGGCCCCATTGACCTCCAAGCTCCTTAAGGCCTGAGCACTGCTGAGTTGAGCACTTATCAGACGTGGCTCTGATCCAAGAGCTCCACCAGATATGACCCCCTTCATCAAGAAATGAATGAAAAATGCCCATCACTGACCTGGAGACTCTGATTTTGTCCGTAAAATACCGGCCCTCCTACATTTTAAAAATATGGCCTCCTTTAAGAGCACAGAGCCTCAAGCACTCAGCCACCTGATTGCTTTCCTCTTTTACACTGTCACTGTCACTGTCATCCCGTTGCTCACCGATTTGTTCGGGTGGGCACCAGTAATGTCTCTCATTGTGAGACCTATTGTTACTTTTTTTGGCATATCCAATACGCTATGGGGAGCTTGCCAGGCTCTGCCGTGCGGGCGGGATACTCTCGGTAGCTTGCCCGGCTCTCCGAGAGGGGCAGAGGAATCGAACCCAGGTCACAATTATGTATAAAACCTACATCTTCCTAAATACCCGTGGATTCCTCGGGTCAAAAAGCAAAGCAAAGCCCACTTGCACCAGTTGCATCTGTTAAGAAGATATATGAGGTGGGAAAGGTGAGTTCTAGTGATCGGGTTCGCCTGGCGAGAGAGGCTTGAGGATGAGTATCTGGGTATATTAAAATTTGTATTACATGTGAATGTGCGCATACTACCCATTCTATATCATGTATAATACAGTCTATCATTAAGGCTCATCTAGATCTAGGTTTTATTTAAGACTTAGGAAATGTCAGTGCCCCTTAATTAGGAGGAATTTTGTCATCCTTCTTGTGTAGGCCTCACTCAGCAACTCTCAGGGGTTACTCCTAGCTCTGCACTCAGGAATGATTCCTGGCAGTGCTCAGAGGACCCTATGGAATGCTAGGGATTGGATCTGGCTCAGTGCCAAGCAAGACTCATGCCCTACCCACTGCACTATCACTCTGGCCCCAAGGGAAATATTTTTATATCACATGAAAAATAATTTTTTTCTTAAAGCTCCAGCAGGAGTCTCGGTCAAACATTTTAGCTAGACTCTTAAAAATCATTCACGCCCAATTCAATCGGCTTAATCAATGGCCGAATAACTAATGGTCTTCCTACATTATTATTAATCCCTCAAGTCTATTGTGAGGACAGGTTGTGGCTGAGTCTCCAAAAGAAAGTCATGGGTCTAAAAGGAACATGTGAAGGTCATAGATGTACAAAGTGGAGGAGGAGAAGGATGCTGCATGCCTACATTTAAAAACTCATTTAGTCTCCGTGAATGACAAAGTTATTCATGGTTGAGTTTCACACAGTCAATGACCCAACACTGGTCCCTTCACCAGTGTCCCCTTCTCTTCCCCAAAGCCTTCCCCCTCCTTTACTCTCTCACCCACCAGCCTGTCTCTATGACTGACACATTTTTAAAAACTAATTTTTTATTAAAGTACTGTGATTTACAAAATTGGTCGGTGGAGTCTTAGACATACAATATTGCAGCCCCAATCCCACCACCAGTGTCAGCTTTCCTTGACCCGAGTTCCCACGCCCCCTCCCATATCCCCCCCATCCAGCCCGCCCTCTTGACAGGCACCTTTCTAAGTCTGGTTGTTGGAGTTTGGGTCTCTTGATTTCGGCATTGTTGACTCTGTGGTTTGGATATTTGGCCCGATTATTACCTTAACACCACCTTTGTACCTGGCTCCTCTGTCCTGGCCCCTCTTGCTTCTCATCTGTCTCTTCCCCTCCCTTCCCCTCCCCTCCCTTCCCTCTTTCCTTCTCCTCCCTAAATTCTGGGAACAAGGTTGATCAGGGCATTCCTCCACACCCCTTTAAAATATTGCATTCCCTTGTCCAGTGACTCTAAGAGTGAAAACCATCCTTTGTTTATCCTCCTCCTTCGAACTTCATTGAATATAATGTCGTTCAGTGCCATCTATGTTGCAGGGCATTGCATGATTTCATCATTTTTTACAGCTGTATAGTGTTCCATGGGATAGCTATCCCAAATCTTCCTGATCCACTTGTCTGAATGACAGGCACTCCCCCTGCACACTTTTTAAATTGAATCCCCGTGAGATACAGTTACGAAGCTTTCATGGTTGAGTTTCAGTCATACAATGATCAAACACCCACCCTTTACCAGTGTTCACTTTCCACCACCAACGTCCCCAGTCTCCCCCTACCAATCCCACCTGACCCCACTCCCTGCCTTTGTGGCAGACAATTTTCCTCTGACTCTCTCTCTACTTAAGGACGTTATGGTTTGCAATACAGATACTGAGAGGCCATCACGTTTGGTCCTTTATCTGCAGCACACATCTCCCATCCCGAGCCATCCCTCCAAACACCAGTGACTTAGTGATCTCTCCTCTATCCCAGCTGCCTTCTCCCCCCTGCTCATGAGGCAGGCTTCCAACCACAGAGCAATCTTCCTGGTCCTTGTCTCTACTGTTCTTGGGTATAGTCTCCTATTATGTTGTTTTATAATAGGGTGACTTACAAAATGCACTGGCCACTTTTAGAAGAGGCAGGTGATGAAGTATGAGCAAGTTCATCTGTTTTAATTACTATGCTGTTTCTTGCACTGGAGCGATAGCACACAACTGACCCGGGTTTGATTCCTCCTTCCCTCTTGGAGAGCCTGGCAAGCTACCAAGAGTATCCCCCACGGCAGAGCCTGGCAAGCTACCCATAGCATATTCGATGTGCCAAAAATAGTAACAACAAGTCTAACAATGGAGATGTTACTGGTGCCTGCTTGAGCAAATCGATGAACAATGGGACAACAGTGCTATAATAGGAGATATTTATACTTATGCTTATATTCCTAAAATAAGTGCAGTCATTCTGTGTCTGTCTCTCTCTCTTTCTGATTCATTTCACTTAGCACAGTACTTTCCATGTCCATCCACTTATAAGCAAATTTCATGACTTCATCTTTCCTAGCTGTATAGTATTCCATTGTGTAGACTGACAGACACTTTTAAAATAAATTTTTGATGCTATGATTTGAGTCTTGTTACTTATCTGTTTTCATGCATACCACTTTGCCACCTCCCAGCACCCCCTCTTTACCCTGTTGTGCTCTTTCCCTACACCATTATTGAATTTTCTTCTCTTTCCTGATCCCCGATCCCACTGCCCCACAGCAGGTTTCCTCCTGAAGACTAGCTATGCTCTTTGTTCTATTGCCTTAGGGCATTTGTTATTCCCTGACTGAGTTTTGTTACATCCCGCATATGAGAGAGACCATTCAGTGTCTGTCTCTCTCCCTCTGACTCACGTCACTCAATATGATAGGAGACTCCCGCAGCCAATGGCAGGATTTTATCTTCTCTTAGAGAAGTGAGACTCTGGGAAGAGAGTCTCTGTGGCATGGCTTAGAAACCTACCTGGACTCAGGAGCTAGTGAAAATCTAAAAAGTGGGATTGGAGAGAGAGGGCAGTGGGTAGGACGCTTGCCTTGCATGCGGCCAAACCGGGGTGAATCTCTGATACCACAGATGGGCCCCTGAGTCCTCCAGGAGGAATCCCTGAGCACAGAACTGGGAGTAAGCCCGGAACACCACCAGGTATGACCCAAACAAACGAACAAACACACACAAAAGGTTGTACAGAGAGAGGGAAGAAAACATCAAGTTCCAGCAGTAGAGCTTGCTTTGTTGCAGCAGTAACCTTTGATCATCAGGATCAGGAGATGCTTTTCCCTCAGGTGTGGGTAGGTGGCCTCTCTTCCCTTCGCAGGTGACAGGGTGGTGTAGAGAACAGCAGACCTAATTCTAAATGATGAGGCTGAAGAAAGGATTCTGAATTTCAGTGCAGATCACTTCATGACAAGGAGAACAGTGAGAAATGCATCCCAAGGGGGTTTGGCCCTTGTTTGAACACCATGGCTTGACTTGACACAGATCGGGGTGGGGGCGGGGCAACCCAGGGTTCACTGGGCTCTGTTCTGGAGACAGCACAGTATGGGTCCCCTCGTGGCCCCACATGATGTCGGCGGCCACCATAGTAGCCTGTCATCTGACGATGCTCGCTGCCAGGCCTGGGGCATGTTTGACACCTGTACTGAGCGTGTGTTGGTACTAAGTTCTCCTGGAGGCTGTCTTCAGGGAACTGACCCCGAACAGTTCTAACCTGTGATGGGAATGGAAATGGATGCGACAGTAAGCGATTGCAGCAAGCTGGTGGCCTTCCTAGAGCATGCTTGTTCATGGGTCAGAAGGTGACACATCTCTTAGTAAAACAAAAACCGAGAGCAAGGAGAAAAAAAAAATAATAACAAAACAAAAACCCACCTCTTTTTCCCACATACAGCGGTCACTTTATTTTCCATTCTCAAGACATGCAGTCTTGCTGACATGTTACTTTGACCCTCCCTTCCCCACCCCTACCCGCCCCCCTCCACCCCTCCACACACACACAGACACCACTTCCATCTCATTAAGTGAATTTAGGGGAAATAATTTTAACAGCTTTCTTCCAGGGAAATGATTTTGAAATTGTGACCATCAAGGTTTTCTTCAGAGCATTCTATGACTCAGCTTAGTGACATTTTTTTTTTTAAAGGTATCAAGGAGAAGACATTTCAAGAATGAAATTCACAGACTCCTAATTGCCACGCTGCAGAGTTTTTTGAGAGCTGTGGTCAGGATTACGGGAGAAAGGTCCCCATGTGGCTTCACAGCACAGGGCTGACCTCTCACCACCCTGGCAGCTGAAGCTCCAAACACAAAACCAAATCCCATCCTATGAAACCATACCTGCGTCTTTTCTGGGAAATGCCCCAGAGTACAAGTTTGTTTGTTTTTTAAGATGGTTTTCCCTTGCCGGGGAGAGCAATCCAGAAACTTGAGTCAAGGAGGTTCTCAGACTACATAAGCAATTTGCCACCTTCGGTTGGACTTGAGGTCGTTCTCCCTCCCCCCCTCCCCCTTCCCCACCCGTTCTCTTTCACACACATCAAATGCTGGAGATCACAGCTCATCCGGGATAGGTTGTGCAATTGTAATCTTATAAATATGAAAACAAAAGTAATAATTAGAGCTATAACAGGATACTTTATTTTTAAACCAAAGGAGGTAGCGGCCACAGAGAAGATCCTAAGGGGGGCCGTCTTCTGGGGCAAACAAACGTTCGCTTGCTCTTGCCCTGACTGCATTTCCCCTTGGGGCTTCATCCGAGCCCCTTCTGCATGCCCTGTCTTGTGGGTCGGTCGGTCGGTCGGGAGGAAGCCGTGCTGTTCTCATCTGCTCACGGCGTCTCCCACTAAAACCATGCCCATCAAAACCGGAAACAGAGCTGCAATGTAACATTTTTGTCACCATGTAGAACTGCCCCGGGGGGGCTGGGGAGGGGTGGGGTTGGAGGGGGACTGGGTGTGGGAAGCTTCGGTGCAGTAAATGAATGGTTGTTGGTGTTGGGAAAGGAAAATCTGGGGTGGCTGGGATAGGACAGTTTTTGCCCACGAGTGGCAAAAACTTTTTACCCATGTAGGTGCTTCTGTGTTAACCTCTTCATGGCCGCCCATAATGAAATCAGAAGTGGTCTGGTTTTCTAAACGGGAGGAATCTGAAGGTGAGAGAAATCAAGTCTCTTCACAGCGGTCATTCTCTCGTGGCAGAGCGAGAGAGATGATGTTCCTGATTTCTCGGTATTTGAAAACAGGGGTGAAGGGTGGGGGAGGGGCGGAAGCCTCTCGGGGAGGCAAAGGTCACTGCGTGACCTTGGGAGCCACATTGTACGAGTTTTAGAAGTGGGAAGTCAGGGAAAGTCATTAAGTTCGAGAATTTTCCATCCATTCTCCGTGAGCCCTCTGGAAGGGCGAAGATGGTCCGGGCTGGAGAGGAGGCTGGGGCGAGGGGTGGGGTGGGGGGGGAGGGGGAGAGGGGGAGGTTAAAACCTTCATGTTTAAACTATCCAACGCGTACCATGACAATGGAGTATTATTCGGCCTTTAAAAGAAAGGAAATCCTCCCAGGGGCCAAGCTGAAAGTCATCACATGGAGGAAGTCGGTCAGTCACAGCAGGACAAACGCCTCCGCATGGCATGGTTCCACCTCTGCCAGGTACCTGAAGGCAGCCAGACTCCCACCAATGGGGGGGCAGGGAGGCTGCCTGGGGAGAGGAGGGGTGGGGAGCAGCCCTGCAGGCGACTGCGGCAGCGAGCATGGGCAGGTCTGTGGGGTGAAGAGTTGGCTGGGTGTGAAGAAGGGCATTTGCGAGTATGGGGCATGGGGTGGCGCCTGGTGCGAGGGGCGGTCACCTGGGCGGTCATCCTCACCCCTGTGAAGCCCATCAACTTTTTTTTTTTAAAGAATCACCGAGAGTTACAGTTACAGACTTACAAACTTTCATACTTGCGTTTCAGTCATACGATGATCGAGTGCCCATCCCTCCACCAGTGCCCATTCTCCACCGCCAGCGGTCCCAGCATCCTCCCCCCACCCCCACCCCATCACCCTCACCCCTGCCTCTGTGGCAGGGCATTCCCTTTTGCTCTCTCTCTCCTTTGGGGTGTTGTGGTTTGGCAGTAGAAGTATTGAGTGGCCATCACGTTCGGTCTATAGTCTCCTTTCAGCCCACGTCTGTCCCCATCCCGAGCAGGCCCTCCAAGCACCCTTTACTTGGTGGTCCCTTCTCTACCTGAGCTTAAGCCCACCAACATTAACACTACTGTAACCGTGGGATCTCCACTACCGTCATTTCCGAATAGAACGTTCATTTGCTAGGAGACTGGATCTCCAGCTAAGCCCGGTGCAGAGCCCCGTCAGCAAAGTCAAACCAAACCTCTCCAGGGAGCAGAGAGTTCTGGAAAGTCAAATAGCTTCTCCCAGTAGGAGGACGGGGGTGTTTCAGGGCAGCCAGCAGTGGACAAAGGCTTTGAGCAACGGAGTGAGAGGGGCAAGGGTCCTGTGGCCGGCGCTCACGGGGCAGTGCAGGGAGCAGAAGGGCCTGAGGCCCAGGGATTGCCCACAAGCCAGGCTGGCGTTCCTCTGTTCCTCTCCTCCTGCTTGTCCTGGTTTTTCCTTTCTGTGGCTGCCTCTGGGACACAGCCAGCAGCTGACCCAGCTGCTCCCAGGAGAGGAAGGAATTGTCCCAGTCCTGGGAGACACCCTCCAGGGCATCCCTTGTGTCATGTGCCTCTGCCCCAGGGGCCAGAACCCTGACTCAGGGCCAGGCTGAACTCAGACAGAGGCCAGGAAAACAAATCCGTCAGAGGGAGTGTTGGCAGCAGGAAGAGGAAATGGCCAGCATGCCAGGAGCTGCGGGGAGCACTGTGCAGGCCATAGGGTCGATATCCCATCCCCTTGCCTGTACCTAAAATCAGGGAGGAATTCGGACCCGCGCTAGCCTAGAAACACACCCAAATTCACGATGGTTTCCATGTGTTCTAGACTTGAAGAATACAGTTTCTGGTGGGGGGGGGGGCGGGGGCGGGGAGGAGTTCAGAAGGCAGATTGTCCGTAGACAAGACTGGGAGGGCCAGAGTGGAGATGCCTTCCTCGGGGTTGGCTTCCCTGATGGGCCTGCTGCCAGTTGCTCAGTCATCGCTGATGATTTTTTTTCTACAAATAAACTTAATTTTACTGGAAAGAAGGAGGGAGAGAGGGAGGAAAGGGGGGAGGGAGGAAGGGAGGGTGGGAAGGAAGGAAGGAAGGAAAAGAAAGAAAGGGAGGACGGAAGGAAGGAAGGAAGGAAGGAAGGAAGGAAGGAAAGGAAGGAAGGAAGGAAGGAAGGAAGGAAGGAAGGAAGGGAGGGAGGGAGGGAGGGAGGGAAAGGAAGGAAGGAAGAGGGAAGGAAGGGAAAGGAAGGAAGAGGGAAGGAAGGGAAATGAAGGAAGGAAGGAAGGAAGGAAGGAAGGAAGGAAGGAAGGAAGGAAGGAAGGAAGGAAGGAAGGAAGGGAGTGAGGAAAGGAAGGAAGGATGGAAGGAAGGAAGGAAGGAAGGAAGGAAGGAAGGAAGGAAGGAAGGAAGGAAGGAAGGAAGGAAGGAAGAGGGAAGGAAGGAAGGAAGAGGGAAGGAAGGGAAAGGAAGGAAGAGGGAAGGAAGGGAAAGGAAGGAAGGAAGGAAGGAAGGAAGGAAGGAAGGAAGGAAGGAAGGAAGGAAGGAAGGGAGGCAGGGAGGGAGGGGCTGGAGGGAAGGAGGGAAAGAGGGACAGGAAAGAAGGGAAGGGAGGCAAAGGTCAGCAGATTCCCAGGAAGGTTTCTGGGTGAGTGAAGGAGCTGACGGCCTTCAGCCAGGCGAGGGCTCCCGGGTGTGGGGGCCTAAGGAACAGGCCTTGGGAGCAGCCGGCTCCTGTCAGGGCTGTTGCGCGTGTGCGGGGCTGTGGCGCCATGATACCATCCCGGGTGGAGCTGCCGTCACAGGCTCCAGACTCAGGCTCCATCTCGGGCCAATTTCCCGAGCACCTGCCCCTCAGGATCCACTCGGCCCGAAGAGGCAACGGGGTGGGGATCCAGAACCCCTCTGTTCCACTTCTCTCACTATTGCTTTTCAAAGTGGACACTCTTCTCGTTTCATCTGGGAAGCTCCCGAGTTGGCAGCGACAGCCTGGCATCTCCCTCTGAGGGTAAGGCCCGAGGAGGGGCACTTGCAAGCTCCGTCTCTCCACCGAGCTGCTGGTGGCCCGCACAGACAGGCAGTGCATCTCTGTGGATGCCACATTGGGCCATGTCTCTGCCTGTGAGTTGCCAAAGGTCATTTCTGGAGCTGGGGAGACGCCGCCATCCTCAGTCCTCCCTGCTGACCCGCCAGCCGCACCCCCCAGGGAGCCCAGGCAAGGGGCTGCCCTCTGTACAGCTCCTGTCATCCCTGCCTCGAGCACGTGGCACTGAATGGCAGGAAGATGGTGTCTTTGAACTTGCCATATCTAAAGAGAGTCTCTTGTTTTGTTTTGTTTTGGTTTGATTTTTGGGTCACACCTGGCGATGCACAGGAGTTACTCCTGGCGGTGCTCAGGGGACCATATGGGATGCTGGGATTTGAACCCAGGTCGGCCACGTGCAAGGCAAACGCCCTACCCGCTGTGCTATCACTCCAGCCCCGAGAGTCTCTGGCTTTATCGTGCTCCTGCAGCTAGCTCAGCTTCCCAATATGCAAACTGGATGATTTATGAACAGTTTTATCCCCCCGGATCGGAATGCTTGAACGTTGGTGTATTTTCCGGCTCTGCACTCATTTCTGCCATTTCCTACTGAGCTCCGAATGCCCGCACTGACCCATTCTCCTCTTCCTAGTCAAACTCTCTCTTCAAGGTTGGGTCTTAGTGCCTGATGATTTTGATCTTATCCTCACCATTATTTATCCCAAGGTGGTTTTTTTTTTCTTTTTGGGTCACACCCAGCGATGCCCAGGGGTTACTCCTGGTTCTGCATTGAGGAATTACTCTTGGCGGTGCTTGGGGGACCATATGGGGTGCCAGAAATGGAACCAAGGTTGGCTGCATGCAAGGCAAATGCCCTCCCCGCTGGACTATCACTCTGACCCCTCCAAGATTTTCTTTTGAAAAATCAAATAAAATATCATGATTTTGGTAAAGTCATGTGGTAAAGACAATTTTACTTAGTTTAGACTTTTGATACCCTCGTGAGATGGCTATGATCAGACAATTAAATCAATCTGTTACTGAGATATACTTACCAAGAGCCTATGTTAGAGGTGTTTTAGTAGGCATTGTGTCAAGAAAGTACACATGACCTTCAAGTAGCTAGTTTTCATTCTAGGAAATTATGTTTTCTGCACTTGTCCGTATTATTGACTTCAAAGTGATTTGAAAATTATTCAGCAATACATTTTAGGCTCAACTCCCCCTCCCCTGAGACCTCACCATTGTATCACATGACACAATAAATTTCAACTCTTTATTCACTTGCCCCTCCGCCAGTCACTAAACTGGGAAATGAATTTGTGTTGGGATGGAAGAGTGCGGGGAGGGAAGGGGAATGTTGGTGGGGATTGAACCCGGGACCTCTTAAGTGTGAGGTATGTGTCCTACCATTGGGCCACATGCCCAGTCTTGGGAAAATTATTTTGGGCGGATAAATAAATGTCTGGGAATGGGAAGTATAGTGACAGAGAACAATTGTAATGAGTTGAAGCAGTCTTTCAAAAAAGAACCCAAGAAAGTGATAATTACGGAAATGGACCTTCATAGTTTAAAGTTAGTTACTAAGCAGCATAAAAACACACAGAAATATTGTGTCTTGTTCCTTAAATATTAAGATCCTTTTAGGAGGTGACTTTCTCAGACCATCATTATTTACTTCTCTGTTCACGTCAGGCAGGTGGGCTGGAGCGATAGCACAGTGGTTGGGCTTTCACCTTTCACGCGGCTGACCCGAGTTCGATTCCTCTGCCCCTCTCAGAGAGCCCAGCAAGCTACTGAGAGTATCAAGCCTGTGCAGCAGAGCCTGGCAAGCTACACGTGCGTATTGGATATGCCCAAAACAGTAACAATAAGTCTCTCAATGAGAGACGTTACTGGTGCCCGCTCGAACAAATCGATGAGCAATGGGATGACAGTTCAAGTCAGGTGCCACCCTTAGACATAGCTTGAGGGTCTCCAGTCCAACTGCAATAGACTACATTTGCAATACTGACCCCTCCATTCTGATTATCGGGCTGAAAACAGCGTCCCTTTCTTATAAACCTACCCAATGCCGCCTCTGTATCTTAGAGAAAATCAAGCATTTCGATATGTCCTGGGGATCGGGCTTCTCCATATTTACCCTGCACCAGCCATTGAAGTGGTCCATTAGTTATTATAAATTTCTCACCGTCCTCAAACTTGCCAGGTTGTTTTGTCCATCTGTGATTTACAAATGCTCTTTCTAGACTGTTTCTGATCCCCCTGAATTCCTGGAAGCCCATCATGCATCTCCCAAACTCAGCCTAGGTGCTAAAGTATCATGAGAAACTTCCCTCCCTTCTCTCTCGCCCTCTGTGACATTACCCCTTGCCTCGCACCATCACTAACTCCACTGCAGTTACCTGTCTCCTGTGCTCTGGCAGGAGATAGATCCAGTTCACCTTTGCGTTAGGTTGTACCTGTTACGGCTGTCTCTGGGGGATGAGTCAGCGAAGGAAATCAATGTCAACATCAAGGACGGTGCAGGTTTAGCAGGAGATCTCCAAGTGATGGGGATAAGAGGTGTAGGATGGCCTAGAAATCCAAGCTGTGAATTCAAGTTCCAAACAACCATATATTATTTGGGGGGCATCCCTTTTTCTGGTCCTAGAGCATTGGGTTCTCAAAGTGTGATCCCCAAAACCAGCAGCACCAGAGTTATCTGAGATCTCATTATAAGTGCAAATTCTTAGGTCCCAACTCAGGCATATTGGAGCAGAATCCTGAAGTCTTAGCAAGTCCTACGGGTGATTCTGAAACATACTTAAATTTAAGAACTCCTGTGCCAAGAAATAAGCATATGCCGGTGCCCTCTGCTTGAATTCTTTGCGAATGAATGCGTGTACACAGGCTCGCTGGTATTGGAAAACACAGCAACGGTCTTTGGTTGGCCCCAGAGATCCTTGTTTGGATAAGACTCCTGTGTTAGACTGGGGTTTCCCACAGGCCTCCGTGTCTAGTGGAAGAACAAAGCGTTCCTTAGGATAAGATCTAGAACTTTCTATGAACGTGAAATGATATATCTGGAAAGAGAAGGGCGTGTTTATGTTGGGAGGAGTCCATTTGCCTCGGGTCTGTGTTACCATGCTGGGGGAGAGGAAAGTGATAAGAAATGGGCAGATCACGACTCTGAAGGATGTCCAGGAGAGGACCCTGCACCCCACATGTGCAAGCTGGCAAACTCCTTGGATTCTGTGGGCCTGATTTCCAATAGTCCCTCTTCTACAGGAGGGCCAGGGGGATCCCAGGGACACAACACCTGCAGGTGCGTGACAGATCCTACCCCCTGTCTCACATCTGCAGCCCCCGCCTCGACCTGATTGGCTTGGGGGTGAGGATGGAGGTGGCGTTTGGAAGACTGAGCACTGGGCTGACTCAGTCTCCCTTGGGACCAGCCCTTTTCGTTCTAGCAAGGTTTGGTGACAGGACAGCTCTTGAGATCTCAATTTCAGATAAATGGCACATTCTTTCTGAGTTCGTGGGGAGTGTGCAATACATACAGGGGACGTGCTTTGGCTTAAAATTCTTACTTGGCATTTTTTTTCTCAAACTCAGAGTACTCCGCATTTTGATTTGCTGAATCTGGCAACCCAGGATTACCTTAGGGTAGAAAAGCAAGTCCCAGGTAGAGATGATCTCTTTCCGCCCTGTGTTTCAATAAAGACCGTTCCTGATGGGAATGTGCTAGGCACACCTGAGGAAAAGGCCCTGCCCGGGGAAGCCCCAGGCAGTGGGCCCCCAACGGGAGACACCCCCCCCCCATAAGTGTCTGGAGAACTTGTGAGAAGAGGAGAAGATGAAGAAAGGGTTGCTGCTGGTGGTTGATCTAGATTTTTGCCTCCACCAAACAGATGAATAGAAAGACCCCTTTCCCCCTCCCGCCCCACCCCAAACACCCCTGGAAGTGAGGCTGTGACCTTGTTCCTTTCCTGTGCCCTGACTACAAAACTTGACACGAGAGATGGTGTTAAGGGCATTAACTGGGCTAGGGACATCGCATTCCTGGAGCGCTTGCTGCATTACTCGGGCGCTTGCTCTACCAGTGCGGGGTGCGATGCAGCACAGGGATGCTTGCCACGGGGCTGGCTCCCCGGCACCAAAGGGCAAAAAAAGTAGCAAAGGGCCCTGGGTAGGACTGTGTGGTGCTATTTTTTATTTTACGGTCTGGTACTGGTGTGGTAGCAAGTCCATACTAAATCGAGCAGGCTTACAGGGGTTTGCTTATTTCCACTCCTTTGAAAATGCCTAACAGTTGAGTTATTTAAACTCAAAAGAGGGAGTTAGAAGGGAGAACTGCCTGCCCCAGGCACAGCCAGGGGAGGGTACTAAATGTGGTTATCAGGAGATCAAAGAACCAAGGGGAGATGCCTTTGATCTGATGCTTGTCAGAGTTGCAATTAGATCTCAGAGACAGCATTTGGTCACCCCACCCCCTTTTTTCATATTTGTTTCTTCCTTCCCTCCATTCTTTTTTTTTTATTTTTTTTTTTATGGACACCTGGAAATGCTAGACCAAAGCATGTCCCGGATAACGCCTGTGTGGTTCTCGGGCATCTGAATGTCCTTTAGGGCTTGGGCTTGACAGACTGTAATCTCCTAAAATAAAACCCCCCTTCTCTAAACAGGGTTGCTTTCATTCATTGCTTTTGAGGGGGGATGGAGGTAACTGTGAAATCCCCCCCACCCCGTCATACCTGCACATGCTTGTCCCGGGTGTGGGCGCTGATGTTAATCATAACGTAGCCTCTGTGCTTTCCTTTGATACAAACAGAAAAGGGACCTATTGGCTGGAACTAACTTTCCGTTGCCTGGATTTTCCAAATGTTTGGGGGTGGCTGAGGACCCAGGGGAGGTCTGTCAAATGGGAGCAAAGGCGTCCCCAAGCCAAATTCTCCCTCTCTGGCTTTCTGTGATTTATTCCCCCTGAACAACGCAGTTACTACACAACCCCCAGCTGCAGACCCCCTTTAACTTCCCTTTACCATCCCCCCCACCACCCCAAACCTGCTTGTCAGAGCCTTGAAGATCTTATTTATAGCGGGACTCCCCAAAGCCTCCTTCTCACTCTGGGAACTTTGGGGTATGACTTGTCTAGAAAGTTCACGAGCGTTAGACACACATTTGAAGATGAGTTCCATGCAGTACCCTTTCAGGCTTGGCCGGATGGAGCGTCTTATGATTTTAACATCAGTTCCCCCTTTAAAAAAAATTTTTTTTTAATAAATCACCATGAGATACAGTTGCAGACTTACAAACTTTGGTGATTACGTTTCAATCATACAACGATTGAGTACCCATCCCTCCACCAGCTCCCTTAGCGGACAGGGTTGGATATGTGCATTTTCCATTTCCGAACTATTGAAATATTGATTCTCATCCTGACTTGGCCTCCTGGGAACAGACCCAGAGTATCTGAATCTCTGTGCTCCACCTTTAGACTGTCTTCCTGAGGGCCTGCTCTGTGAACACCAGGATGAGATTAGATTTGTGTGTGTGGGGTTGGGGCGGGGGTGAGGGGGAGTTGTGCAGGGAGGGGGTGGAAAATGTAAACCCTGGTGAAAGAGCGGCCTGGCTTCATTTCTGTTTGACAGAATAGACCCACCATGCTGACATTTTTGGCCCATGTTATCATGTGTTTACCCTAGTATCCTTTTTCACCTATTCTTTTCCTATTTGGTATTAATACATACATGAAAACAAGAGCCCTCATTGAAGGTTTATGCGAATGTTCTCAAGAGGATTGTCTGGGGGAAAAAAATTCAATATTTTTACCAGGAATCCCATAAAGATAAATAAATTATACCACGTCAAAAATGTTTCCTGAAATGGAAAGTATCAGAGGCCTTTTCATTTGCTGGCATGATCTTCAACTGTCCGTTAAAGAGGGTTGGGAGCCAGGCTTGTCACAACCTGTCTGGGCACAGTATCGCATAATTTCCATCCTGTTTGAAGACGGGAATGTGTGTGACAAGGGGCCATTGACCTTTAACCCTACGATGTCAGGCAGCGTGCAGGAAACAGAATAGAGGTAAGCCCCGAGAGGCTACGGGCCTTACCGTGACATGGTTCGTGTCTTCTGAAATTGCTTGGCTCCCTGTCTTCATCGCGTCCTCTTTCACCATTTCTCCCGGTCGGGCCCACACAACCACACGTGCACCAGCACCATGGTCCTCCCCCCTACTCACGTTTGAAAAATACCTACACTGGCGAAGGGACAGGTGATGGAATAGTGTATAACAGAGACCAAACCATGAACAACTTTGTGACTGTGTATCTCATGGTGATTCCATTTAAGAAATTAGATGTGTGTGAGTTTAAATATTGACCTTGGGCTCTGAGGGAGAGTGTAGGAGTAGGAGCTGAGGCACTTATCCTGCACAAGGTGGATCCTTGTTCTGTCCCCAGCACCGCCTATGGTCCCCTGAGCCCCACCAGAGTGAGCCCCGAGCACTGCCAGCGCGGGCCCCCAAACAAGCCCAGGATACCTGCTTGTTCACAACCATATGAGGATTCCTACGCCCCAGAGTCTTAACCCCTTTCTAGAATATTCATCATTGGTGATCCAGCCGGCCTCTCAGCAGACTCAGCTTCCTTCAGTGCTCCTCTCACGCTCCACTTCCAACCCTCCGGCTGTGCCCTTGTCCACATTTGCCTTCACTCGCAGAGCTCTTTCCCTCCTCCCGCCTTTGGGGGTACCTGACTTTATCTTCCGAGTTTGTGCATCTTGATGACTCACCTCCATCAGGGCTCCTCTGGGATTCTGTTACCACTCTTCCTCCATTGACTGTTTCACCTTTGCACTTAATTACTGGGTCCCCTTATATGGAATGATTGTGTGTGTGTGTGTGTGTGTGTGTGTGTGTGTGTGTGTGTGGTCTTTCCATGTCCTTGACTACTCTAGAGACTCCCTGAGAATAGAAACACAGATTATTCACCTTTTATATCCTCAGTGCCTTGCTCAGTGCATGGAACTTGCGATTTTGAATAAAATATCAGAAGGGATGCTGAGAATCATAATAGTAATAGCACTGTACTATACCACTGTCGTCCCGTTGTTCATCAATTTGCTCAAGCAGGCACCAGTAATGTCTCCATGGTGAGACTAGCTGTTACTGTTTTTGGCATATCAAATATGCCACGGGTAGCTTGCCAGGCTCTGCTGTGTAGGCGAAATACTCTCGGGAGCTTGCCAGGCTCTCCGAGAGGGATGGAGGAATTGAACCTGGGTTGGCCACATGCAAGGCAAATGCCCTACCCGCTGTGCTGTTACTCTAGTCCATAATAGTAGTAATAAAGGAAAAAAGAAGTATGTACTGATGCAATTTTTATTTTCATCATGACTATGGGGAAGCATTATGATGCTTATTTCAACTGATGAGGAAACTAAGAATAATAGAAATGAAGAGTTTGGTGAGGCACCATGGATAGTAATGGCAGGGATCATACCTTCAGTATGAATACTTAGAATAGTTTCAGAGCACAGTCAATAAATATCAGCGGGTAGGGCGTTTGCCTTGCATGCTGCCGACCTGGATTCAATTCCCAGCATCCCATGTGGTCCCCCAAGCACCGCCAGGAGCAATTCCTGAGTTCAGAGCCAGGAGTGACCCCTGAGCATCGCCGGGTGTGACCCAAAAAAAGCAAAAATATATATATTTGTTGATTTGGTAGACTATATGCAAACATTACTCCTGAATGGGCTTATTATCAGATTCTGTACTGTAAAAGGTTCTCTAAAGACCATCTAATTTATTCACTCTAGATATTTTGTTTCTGTAGTTTTTTCTTACTAGTACCAAATGGATATAGTAAAATTAGGCAACAGTCTCCTGAATGGTAAAATACTCATTCTTTACTTCCTTCCACAAGTATTTATCAAGTCCCCACTGTCTGCCAGATGATGTGCCTTAAGTTGTGATATGGAGCAAGAAAGCATGCCCACTGTACTTTGTCATAGGGCAATCCTCAGAATCCAGAATTGTATCAGAACAGTAAATAACATGACCCTTTATGGTTGCAGCAAGGGTTATTTTCATTTTATTTTTTTAGTTTTAGTTTTAGTATCCAGTGGTGCTCAGGAATCACTCCTGACTCTGCTCAGGGATCAACCTTGGCAGTGCTAGAGGGACCGTATGCAGTGCCTGGGGCCAAACCAGGGTTGGCCACATGGAAGGCAAATGTCTTATCCCAGTACCGTCTTCACGGTCCTGTTGTTTTTGCTGCTAGGATCGACCTAGCTCACCAATGGCCACCTAGGACAATATGAAAATGAACATTTATCTCTGCTAATGCTATTAATTGAATTCCTAAACTGCCTTGAAGTTTTAAAAAAAATTTTATTAGAGAATCACTGTGATGTATAGTTACAAACTTATGAACTTTTGTGTTTGCATTTCACTCATACAGTGATTGTTTACCCATCCCTCCACCAGTGCCCATTCACCTCCACCAATGATCCCAGTATCCCTCTCACCACCCCCACCACCCCACCCTGCCTCTGCGGCAGGGCATTCCCTTTTGTTCTCTCTCCTTTTGGGTGTTGTAATTTGAAATAGAGGTATTGAGTGGCCTTCATGTTCGGTCTATAGTCTACTTTCAGTTCGCATCTTCCAACCTGAATGGGTCCTCCCAACATCCTCTACTTGGTGTTCCCTTCTCATTACCTTAAATTTTTTTAGAAACGGTTTTATAGACACTTTTTTTAGAATAGTTTTAGAGAAATGGTGGCCCACATTTTACCACTGGAAGTTACAAAAAATTGGAACAAGAGAGCCAAAGAGGATACAGGAGTCAGGCTCTTGCCTTGCACAGGGCCAACCCAGGCTCAATCCCTGCACTGCATGTGGTTCTCTGAGCCCAGCCAAGAGTGATCCAGGCACATAGAGCCAAGAATAAGCCCTGAGCACAGCAGGGTGTGGCTCCAAAACTTAAATAAGTAAATACTATTATATTGTTACAATACTCTTTTATTTCCCATTTACAGGTCCCTCCCTCTCTTCCTCTCTTCCTTTATTCCTTTCTTCCTTTACTCCAAATCACTTAACCAAGTCTCCCACATAAGCCAGGCACTGTGTTTGGTACTAGATGCTCAAAGTTAATTTAGACATGCTCTTTGCCATCAAGTTGATCCCAACAGCAATGCGGAGAGACCAGTATTTGTATTCAAATGTTAAAACTGATCAGATCAAAAATCAAAATTAGGTTCAGAGTTTTGTTCCAAATGTGTGGGATACATGTATGGTACCCACCTCTACCTTATAGAATTAAGAGGTTAGAAAAGGTAGAACGGAAAAGGCAAAACTTAAGTTGGGTCTTAAATAATGATGAGTGGTAAACAGGCTAAAAGACAGGAGGATAGATGGTCCTGGGTGGCGGTGGGTGGGGAGAACTCATCGAAAGAGAATGAGGGCTTGAATAAGATGGCCAGGCAAGACATTCTGAGAACTTGGTATCATTCGGGAGAATGATCAGATAGAAGACAGGTGGGCAGAATTAGGACCTGAATGAAGTACAGACAAAAACAGTGGGGAAGGGTGTCACAGAGATAGTATAGGGGTTAAGGCACTTGCCTTCCATGCAGCAAGCCCCAGTTTGATCCCCTGCACTGCATATGATCCTCTGAACGCTGCCAAGAGTGATTGCTCAATACAGACCTAGGAACAGCTCCTGAGCACCTATATATGTGCCTTCCAAAACAAAAAGGAGAAAAGAATATATATACGTGTATATGTATATACATACATATATACATACACATATATATACATATACACACACACACACACACACACACACATATATATATATATATATATATATATATATATATATATATACACACACACACATACATACACACACAGAGGCAGAGTCTCCTGCCCCCGTGCCTGGCTATCTTTACTGGGGCCTCTTGGAGGGGGACGAGTTGAGTTTCCCTCCCCACTCATGCAGAGCTCCTGCAGCCAAAGACCTCTGGAACCCAGCCACAGCCATGCTCAAGGCCACTCTCCATGTGCTCAGACAAGTCTCACACATGAAAGAACCAGCAGAGGAACCCAGGTGTGTGGGACCCAGAGCTGAGATCTCCAACCCTGCTTGGATCAGGACTGGGCCTCCTCCACCCAGATCCCCCTTTTTCCAGTAGCGAGGCAGTCACACCCACAAACTGCCCCCGATGCTGTGTAATCCCATCAACGGCCAAGATCCAGAGACTATAAAACAAAGCTCTCAGAAGACCTCTTATTGTCTAGTTCTCCCTCTCGGAGAACCCGGCAAGCTTCCGAGAGTATCCTGCCCACACAGCAGAGCCTAGCAGGCTCCCCGTGGCGTATTCAATATGCCAAAAACAGTAACAATGAAGGGTCTCATTCCCCTGACCCTGAAAGAGCCTCCAATGTGGCACCATTGGGAAGGACGAGTAAAGAGAGGCTGCTAAAATCTCGGAACTAGGACGAATGGAGACGTTACTGGTGCCTGCTCGAGCAAATCGATGAATAATGGGATGACAGTGATACAGTGATATACAGAGAGAGAGAGAGCACAGAGGCCCTTGTGGCATTAAAAAAAATGCTGGTGCTCTCTTGAGGGACTACAGAATTTCCTTTAAGGGAATAGCAAGACTAGATATATATTTTTAAAATTAGTCTGGTGGCAGTGAACAACCAGATTGAGAATAGTATGCCAAGCCAAAAAAAAAAAAATGAGGAGCCCACACAATCCAGGGGAAGATAGTAAGACCCTAAAATCTGCCTAATAGAGCAGCAGACGTGGTAAAGAGGCATCACAGTCCTTACATGGGAGCTGGTATCTGTAGCACTTAATGACAGGGGAGAAAGGCTGGTGGTGCTATTTCCCAGCCAGAAATCCTGGAAGGAGTTGCAGGATTTTGTCTGGGGGGAGAGAGGGCTGATTGAGAGCCGCCCCCGCAAATACACTACACTGGGGTGTTATCTCTTTTGCTCTGCCTGTGTCTCATCACGCTGGAGGGGAGGGGGTATTGGTGACTGCAGATCATAGATGAGCACTCAAGAGAAAGATCTTGGACTAGAGGCAAAAATGAAAGACTCTGCTCTGTGGTTCCCTTACCAAGAAATCTCTCAGTGCACCCTCATGACTAAAGACGCCTAAGAACATATGTCCCAACTGAAAAATAAGAAATTTCGGGCTTAATCTCTACCTTCCGAGGTAGGAGCTGGTGTTTACACCCTCCTAGCTCTTTGTAAGAACTGCATTAGGGAGGGCGGGACAAACTTGGACAGTGGGAAAGACTCAGGGTGCCTGGAAAGTCTATGTTCTCCATACACTCTGCCGCTACTTGCTTCCTGATGGGAAGAAATTAATCTGGGCTTAATTAGTTGTCCTTTGCAAATGAGAAGTAAATGATCTCTGTGCATCCCCTTTGGTTCTAAATTAGTCCGAATAACTGGAGCCCTACCTTGGGTACGTATGAAGCCACATCCTTTGTTTTTCAAATTAAATCTGGCTTGAGCCTCCAGAGATTAGCCCGCTCTCCCGTGCCTCTCTCTCAATTATCCAGATCACTCAGCTCTGCAGTAAACACCACTGGGAGGAGGGAACTGCCCCATATACCAGCCTGCTAGTGTTGTGTCTGCTTTGGTGCCCTCACTGCCTGGCCAGAGAGCCACGAGGTCACTGTTCAATGCTTCCACCCTCTCCAGCGATGGATGGTACCATGGCTTGCCCAGCCCATTGCCCTGAACAGCTTCATGTAGAGCAAAATAAAGATGGAACTCAGAGTCTATTGCTCTCGGCATGCATGTCCCTGTTCAGACTCTTCGAGCCCATACCCCCCTACACCCACCTCGACTGCCCACCTCCTGACCAGCATTGGATGTGCACTTAGAGTGACAGTTCAAGATCCTTCCCTGTTATCACAGATTTCTCCCTGGGGCGGGGGGGACTTTTCCTACCAGCAGAATCCAGTCCGTCCCCTCGCTCCCAATTCATTAGAGACTCCTTTATTAATTTACTCCATTGCATTCAAGTTATTCTTTGCAAAGCCAAGGAATCCTTTTGGAGGAGTTGCTGTCTGTAGGACAGAGAAGGGGTTGGCACGCTGCACGTGACTTCCTCCCTTTCTTGCCAAAGGAAAGCAAACAATTCCAAACAGCCAGACCACCCTGTAGTATGCTCTGTCTCTAGAAATGCCACCACACCAGTCAGAGAAGGGGGTGGGGGAGTGGCAGAAAGAGGACGAGGAAAGAATTCTGCACAGCAAAACTTCTGTCCACCACGTCCCCTGGGCAGACACAGCCACTGGTTTGCAAACCAGCTGCCAGGGTCCAACTCTTGCCCTGAGAAATTCTCAGTGGTAAGTGGGCAGGGTTGTCCACCCTCATTAGGACAGGGAGACCTCCCACTCCGTCCTCTGCCCTCCACATATGGTGACCACATGCCTCGAACTACCCTTCCTTCTCTTCCCCCACCCGCCCCAAGCTCGGGCATGAAAATGAGGGCCAACCACGGACTGCCCAGAAGGCTAGATTGGAGCAAGGGGGGTGAGACTGGCCACCCCACTGGAACCCACAAGAGTGCGGGGCATGGAGCCAGCAGGCAGGAGGACATCTGAGACTGTGAGCAACATTCAAAGAGAAAGGGCAGCTTGGCATCACGCAGTGGGGAAGGGAGCTTGGTTGGAGCCAAAGGAGGCGAAAGCAGTCCAGAGAAACATCGCCCTTTCTTGCATAACCAACCGCTGGAGATGTGTCATCCTTCACGAGATCCCACTTACCTGGCAGGAGCGCAGCTGAAATAGATCATAGGCGTCGTTTCTCATTACTATCAAAGCCAACACGGCCTTTCGCCAATAAGCAGCCCATCACAAGGATCCTGGCATCAGAGCAGGACACACAGGAAAATTTTATTAATAATCAGATGAAAAGGTCATGAGGACAGAGCCAGAGATCAGGCTTCTGTTGGATTTTATTATTTTTTTTTTCTGACCATGAATGGGCTCGAATCCTTAGTCTTCTGTTCTGGAATCATTCTGTTGGATTTTTGGTTGTTTTTTTTTTCCTTCTTTTTGTGCCTTACATTTTAATGGCTAATCCATTGTTCAGAGATACTGTGCCATTCCCATAAAATGTCTAAAACAAAATGAAGGATTGGGAAGTGTAAGTTTTATCTAAAAGAGTGTGCCCTGGTGTTCTTCAAAGCAGAGAAGTCCTTCGGGAACCGAGGTCTGATTTTGGCTCTGTGTTCCCAGAGGCAGACTTGAGTTAGCAGGTAGACACACTGGCTTCAGGAGCCTGACATGGCCCTTGGGTGCTTCCAGCTTCCCTCCATCCTTCCTAATGAAAACCGAAGGTAACTGGCCGATCTCTGGTTTCATGATTAGAAGTTTGCAGGAATGGACCAAGTCAAGGGGAAAAAGTATACTTTTATAACGGATGGTGGCTATAATTAAAGTTATTAGTTAAAGAAGGGCTATTACTGGGGGCAAAATAATCAGGAGGAAGTTTGAGCAATTAAGGCAAATTTACTGTGGTTGTTAGATTTCCCTCCACCCCCTCTCCCCCTGCCCTTCTTTCTTTCTGGAAAACAAAACAACCTCGGGCCAGTGTTCTGTACTTGAGCATCTTGTACGGGAGCATCTTGACTCCGCAGCGGCAGGAGGGCAAACAGGAAGAGCAAACTGCGCTGTTGACTCTCTCAGCAGGTTAATTAAGAAGGCTGTCAGTGAGGCGAGAAACGCAGGGGCACTTTCAGTCCCTGTTGACAAAAATCCATGACCAGGGCCACAAACCGATGTTTGCTCGGTGCTAGGAAGACATGCTCCAGGCATTCAGAGACAAAAAAAAATGGACAAAGAAAATTTGAGCTCTGGTACGGAATGTCCCATTTCCGAATGCTACCAGAGCTATGATTTGGAATTCCACCGTCCTGGTTTCTCATATACATGAAGGAAGCAGGCGGGTCCAGGGTCCCGGGTTTGCTCCCCAAACACACTTCTCTTATCATGGAGCAATTTTAAAGGAGCAGTTGTGTGGGGTTGGGGAGACTGGCTCTTGACCTGGATCTGGAGCTAGGTGTGCATGGAGTCTGGGAGTGAATGGAATTTCCTGGCTGCCTGCACACCTTCGACACATCCCAGTCCCAGGAGCATCAAGCCTGCCCTTTCCCTTCCAACATCTTCCTCCCTGGGCCAATTCCAACAGGGGATGGTTGGCATATGCTACCGCCTAAGTGGCCCTGAGTGGAGCTACCCTCCCGACGGATGAATTTCTCTTTCCCCAGTGCTCAGGGGGTCTGGCAGCGGTGGGGGAGGAGATTTAGGGGAGACTGTGCTGGCGATGCTGCTGCTTTATAGCATCTAAAGTCAGACCCTGCCGGGAGGAAGCTCCCAATGCTCTAGCTGATCTAGTTTTGGTCACATTTTGTTGAGTTTCCCTGGATTTGCAACCCGATAAAATTGGCAGTGGTCTTGTTTCACACCACCGTATGTATCTATGCCTCAAGCATCGTCAAAGTCTTATACCTACCGCCACTCCTAGCAAAACGCCGCCTGTTTCTTTCACCCCCTTTCTCATTGCCCCATCAACCTCTGTATTTTTCACAGCCTGAAAGTGCTTTTTGTTCTTGTTTTCTTTAGTTACTTATATGCCACATAAGAGGGAAGGCATTCATTAACTATATTTCACTTCCTGACTTATTTAGTGTAATCACCTCAGGGTCTGTCCATGTTGTTGCAAAAGGCAAGCTTTGTTCTTTTTGATTGCTGAGTAGTATTCCATTGAGCACGTGCACACAGACACACACACACACACTACAACTGCTTCTTTCTTGGCTTTGAGGCTAAACCCAGTGGCTCAGAGATGGTACTGGGAATTGAATCCAGAGTTCAGCACATTCTCTAGCCCTGTAGGCAACCTACCCCGCCTCTCTATATTATAACCTCCTGTCTACTGACGGGTACCTAGGTTGATTCCGTAACTCAGCTATTGTGAATAATGTGTCTGTGAACATGGAGCTACAAATATCCTCGCAAATTATTGTTTTCATGTCTTTTGGGTAAGCCTAGGATTTATCTTGCTGGATAATCTGGTATTCCTATTTTATTTATTTTGGACCTACCAAGCTATGCCCTGGGGCCCCCTAAACCACTCCTGATGATACTCAGTCTGCCTATTCAGTGCTCAAATCTGGTGCTTCCCACAGGGGCTAGGGGGCAACGGTGCAGTACTGGGATTGTGCTTAGGGACACCCGTATTCCAGGCATGTGCCCGCTTTGATCTATCTGCCCATCCTGCATCACATTTTCTTATTATGTCTCTCCTTACTGTCCTGGAGATTACATCCATCCACACTCCCATGAACAGTGTGCCCAGTTCCTTTTCTCCATGCTCTAGCCAACCCTTGTTTCTGGTCTTTGTAACCAAGACTGTTCCCACTGGGATGCCAGGGATCAAACCTGGGACCTCTCATAGGAGGAAAGGAAAGTGTCGCTGACACACCTCTGACTGCAGCAAGAAATTCAAAGGCTCTAAAGCTTTATTTTCACCACTTCAGGGAGGAGTTAGTGCCATCATTTCGAGAAGTCTTTTCTAGCCTCCTAATTTATAACATCTTTTGTTACCGAAGCTCTAAATGTGATCCTGTGAG
>NC_073303.1:12944946-13064946 GCF_027595985.1 Sorex araneus
CACATCTGATGAAATATTGGTTGCTAAGACATATAATGCAGTAATAAACCTAAGGAATTAGGGAAACACCTACCATCTTGGTTTGAAGCAAAGGTTACTCTCTACACTATGAAGTGGCAGTAGAACATTAACTCTTTCCTTTCAGACCGCATGGGTCATGAGTTTATATTTCTTTTTTATGGAGTCTGAAAAATAATTACACTGGGGCCAGAGCAATAGTATAGCCAATAGTAAGGGCGTTGAACCTGGGTTCAATTCCCAGCATCATCGTATATGGTCCCCTGTGCACCGCTGGGAGTAATTTCTGAGTGAAGAGCCGGGAGTAACCGCTGAGCATCACTGGGTGTAGCCCCAAGAGCAAACAACCAAACAAAAAATTGCTCACTGATCCTTTTCTCAAGTCTCACTGTAAAGCTACAACTAAGAACAGAGAGAAACTTTGATAGTATTGTAATTAAATTTGAAGTATTTTATATATGATGAAAAACTAACAGATAATATTGTAGACATTTCATTTATCCTTATTCTGAGAGGCCATGTTTTTCCACACTTGCGATATTCATTTTATATTTCACATCCCATCTTCTGTAATAGTTCATGAATAAAATTATTTTTAATTGTTCAAATTTTTATTTAAGCATATAAGAAATGAACTTTAAACCAACTAAGTTTTATGGAAAGTTAACCAACAAATAAATTAGACCCAGGTTAAAATAGAAGTTCTGTTAAATGTTCAAACTAAGGATATAATAGTCACTACTCAAACTTTGGATGTGCTAATTTATAGTTCCGGTATATTAATGTTTTTCCTGCGTATTATTTTTATATTTTTAAATTTTTTATTATTGAATCACTGTTAGATACAGTTACAAGCTTTCATATTTGAGTTTCAATCATACAATGATCAAACACCCATCCCTCCACCAGTGCACATTCTCCACCACCAATGTCTCCAGTATTTCCCCCCCCCCCATTTCCAACCCTCCACCTGCCTCCATGAAATCATTTGGGATGGGAGGTGTGTGTTGAAAGTAGATAAAGGACCAAAAATGATAACCTCTCAGTATCTGTATTGCAGACCATAATGCCCAAAAGTAAAGAGAGAGTACGGGGTAAATTGTCTATGCATTATTTTTAATTTGGCAAAATTATAGAGTATAATGTACATTTGTTAAGTATAAGACCATAAACCTCGGGGATATACTTGGAGACTGAGCTGCAATAGTGGAGAAAATTAAAGCAAAAATGAATAAATGAGACTACATCAAATTGAGAGACTTTTACAAAGCCAGGAACCAAGACAGAAAACTAGCCTACCAATGGGGAGAAGCCATTTACACAGTATGAGTCACACAAGGTTATGATAGTCAAAATATATAAGGAAGCCATGCAGCTCAACAACAAAAAAGCAACAAACACAACCTGAAATTGCACAAAAGACCTTAGTAGACATTTCTCCAAAGAAGGCATGCAGATGGTCCACAGACATTTTTCAATTTATTTTCCAAATACAAATAAAAGCTATAATGAGGGGATCAGAGAGATGGCTAGAAGGACTAGAGCACATCCTTTGCATGTGGAAGCTCTAAGTTCAACCCCTGGTGCCTGCCCCCTGAGCATTACCAGTATGCCCCCCAAAATCAAACAAGCATGGGGGCTTGGAGTGATAGTACAGCAGGTAGGGCATTTGCCTTGCATGCGGTTGACCTGGGTTTGATTCCCAGCATCCCATATGGTCCTCCAAGCACCACCAGGACTAATTCCTGAGTGCAGAAGCCAGGAGTTACCCCTGAGCATTGCTGGGTGTGACCCAAAAAGAAAAAAAATATCAAACAAGCAAACACAACACAGTGAGACATCACCTCACACAGGTAAGAATGATCTGTATCAAATGCCTAGAAATAATGAGTGTTGGCAGGTATTGGGAAAAAAGAGGTCCCAGGGACATTGTTGGGAATGGAAATTAGCACAGTTATCTAAAGAAAACAGTACTGAGATTCTTTAAACAATTGAAAATATAAATATGATCCAACAATATCACTCCTAGGCATTTATCCAGTCAGAAAATACTGATCCAAATAGATATGTGCACTCCGATGTTCATAACCACATTATTCATGATACCCACTATTCACAAGACATAGAATTAACCTAACTGCCCATCAACACAGGGCTTCCTCCTAGCTCTGAGCCCAGGGACCACCCTGGCAGGACTCCAGGGACCCTATGTGGTACTGGGAATCAAGCCAGGGTGGCTTCATGCAAGGAAAGTAAGTGCCTTAACCTCTCTACTCTCTGGACCCAAAATTGTACTTTTTGACCACAATATGGATGAAACTTAAGGGGACTGTGTTGAGTGAAATAAGTCAGATAGTGAAAGACTTCACTCCCCTGGAGAATTGAACTAATCAAAGCAAATAAACTTGCAAAACAAAATAAAAATAACACAGACTCTGAAAATTCCAGTGATTACCAAAGGGAAAGGGCTCAGTGATTGGGAGACTTGAGTAGAAGGGGTTATTTCAAGAGTGCAATGGCACTAGAATTTTATGATATATTCTCATGTCTATCAATTCATGATAGATCCTCATATCATGAAACTTATACAACATGTGGGCACGAGAGGCCAAAATACCATAATTGCATAGGATTGTGAACCCAGTTGTAAATCAATGGCATTTGATTTAAAAATAAGTGTAAGACCACTAACTTTATAAGGACATAGACAACTGCATAAATAACATCTTAATAAAACATGTGCTTTTGTCACTAAAATGTTGACTTGGTGGTCAGTTCCCTTTCAAGAAACTAATTTTTTTTTGGCCTGTCCTTAACTGACTTCCAAATAAAATCAACTGGTAGGGACTCCTTTGTGTCTGAATTATTTAGCCCAAGGTAATAGGTTTAGGATTTATCTGCATTGCTGAATGTTCCAGTGGCCTCTCCCATGATGTCACTTAGTCAATTATGTCCGTTGCATGACTGTATCACAGTACCTTTCTCCCTTCTCAGGTTGATGGAGTTAAGGGTTAGCTGTCGTTTGGGGTGATGATGAATAAAGTTGTGAACATTCACGTGCAAATATTTTTGTGGACATATGTCTTTATGTTGTTCAGTTAAATACCTAGCATGGAAGTGATAAGTCATAGGGTGGTACTTTTTTTTAAGTTACTCACCAGGAGATATGCAGTTACAAAGATGTTTATGATCCAGTTTCAGTCATACACTGTTCCAACACCTATCCCTCCACCAGGGTACATTTCCCACCACCAGTGTCCCCAGTATCCCTCCATCCCCACACCCAGCTTGCCTGTATGGCAGGCACTTCTCTCTCTCTCTCTCTGTCTCTCTCTCTCTCTCTCTCTCTCTTCTCTCCTCTCTGTCTCTTTCTCCCTCACCCACCCCTTTGGGGATTACTGTTTGCAATACAGACACTGAGAGGCCATCGTGTTTGGTCCTTTACCCACTTTCAGCACACATCTCCCATCCAGAGCGATCCCTCCAACCATCACTGTCATAGTGGTCCCTTCTCTATCCCAACTGCCCTCTCCCCCAGCACTTGAGACCGGCTTCCAACTGTGGACCGATCCTCCTGGCCCTTGTTTCTATTGTTCTTGGGTATGAACCTCACCCTGTGCTTTTTATGTATCCCAGAGTGAGTGCAGTGTGTCTGTCCCTCTCCTGACTCATCTCACTCAGCACGATACTCTCCATGTTCATGGGTGGTACTTTCATGGGAAAACTGACAAAAACTTTTTTTTTATTTAAAATGCTTATTAAATTTCAGTGTCTTTGTTCTAAAACCTGCAAAAGCAAGCGGATTATTAAACATTTCTCTACTGTGCTTCTAAGACAATTGCGGTTTTTTCCTAGCCCTAATAAGATATCATTGATGACACGTGCACGTAAGTCTTGAGATGAAATCATAAAAGAAAAGAATTCAGAGCACACTGAAGCACAGAAGAGCCTTATTAAAGTCACTTATCCTCTATTTCAAGTTCAGTTTACCTTCTCTGTAAAATGGGGATGGAAACTATACCTACACTGCAAAGTGGATATGATTATCAAATGTGATGATGGTTGGGAAATGTACAGTGTTATTGTACAGTGTTAGGGTCTTTTACCCTTATAATTACTCCATTATATTTCTTTTTCCTTCCATTTTCCTTCTTTTAAAACTCAAACTATCTTTTGCCCCTAAGCAATTTGGGGTTCCCAACAAAATTGAGAGACTCAGAGTTGACATGTACTCCTTGCTGCACCTCCCCCCCCATTCACAACCACCCTCATCACTTAACATCCCTACCTCACCCCCACCAGAGTGGTGATTTTTTTTTTGTAATTGATGAACTTGCACAGACACATCACTAGGACCCAAAGTCCCTCCATTACATTAGGGTTCGCTTTGGGGGCAGCATATTCTATGGATTTAGACAAAAGTGTACTGACATGTGTCTGTCGTTATAATGCCATACCAAGTGTTCCCACCACCCCAATATATCTCCTGAGTTCTAGCTATTGATAGTGCTGTCCTTTCACTGTCTTCATCGTTTTGCTGTGACTACTTTATTATAAGTGGTCCCAGGGGACCACACGGTTGACATGGGTCATTCCACTTTTAGGAGGGAGTTGTGGCAATATTCCCTCTTGACCTGTTATTCATTCAGTATGTTGCCTTCTGGGAAGTAGTCCCTGGGCATCCTGATGTTGTGAGGAAACATGAAAGGGAATTAAAATCTGTGCCTCTGTGCTAGGAGACGGGGGAAAAGGGCTAAAGGGAAGAGAAAATGTGTCTCTCCTTGAAAGTAAAGTGGAGAGCGATGTAAAGAAAATTCTGTCCTGGAATCACACTACAGGCAAGATTCTAACTGGAATGGCATAAACCATACCTACTTCCAATATCCATTAGGCCTCGTGTCATTATTTTAATAAAACAACCCCCTAAAATCACAGGGAAATGATTTTGGCATTCTACCTCAGTTACCTTCAAGTTTAAACAAGTTTTAAGAGATAGACCTTGTAATTTACCTCCCTGAGTAAAGAATTTTCTTTTAAGGAAAAAAAAACAAATGCAGTTTGGACTTTTTAAAAAAATGCACTGAGGGGCTGGAGTGATAGCACAGCGGGTAGGCGTTTGCCTTGCATGCAGCTAAACCGTATTTGAATCCCAGTATCCCATATGGTCCCCTGAGCACCGCCAAGGGTAATTCCTGATTGCATGAGCCAGGAGTAACCCCTGTGCATTGCCGGGGGTGACCCAAAAATTAAAAAAAAATATGCACTGAATCTTCCCAAGATATTTTGTAACTAAACCCGCCTCTCTTTTTCTAATCAAATTAATGACTCAGATGCTTTATATACATCTCATTAGCGCAAGCTTGAAATCCCTGAACACTTGTCTGAAATGCTTATAAAGTCTTCTCTGTGCAAACAGTTTTTGAATGACTGAAGAGTGATGATCAGACCTCGGGATATACAGCAAAGGGAACAGCTGTTCTATTTGGGAAAGTCAAGGGAATTCTCTGGGTCGATCTAGAAGAAACGATCATCAAATCTCCAGGTGAATTTAGCCATGCAAAAAACACTAATACTAGACAACGGCAATAACGGAAAGCTGTGACCAAATTCAAGAGTTGAAACTTTCTTCAAGAAAACCCCACACGATCTCATCAACAAATGAGGAGAAGAAATGAACAGGAACTTCCTCAAAGAAGAAGAACAGTGGCCAAAAAGCACATGAAAAAATGCTCTACATCACTAATTATCAGGGAGATGCAAATCAAAACAACAATGAGATGTCATCTCACGCCACAGAGGTTGGCACATATAAAATGAACAAAAACAACCAGTGCTGGTGAGGATGTGGGGAGAAAGGGATCCTCATTCATTGCTGGTGGGAATGCCTAAAGAATGGAACAGCCTTTTTGGAAAACGATATGGACATGCCTCAAAAAGCTAGAAATCGAACTCTCATTTGACCCAGCAATACAACTTCTAGGAATATACACGGAGGGTCATCCAAAAACACACAGCAGAAACACCATCTGCACTTTTATGTTCATTGTGGCACTATTCAAAATTGCGAGAATCTGGGAACAACTTGAGTGCCCATGAACAGGTGCATGGATAAAGAAACTACGGTACATCTACACAGTGGAATACCACACACCTGTTAGGAGAAATGAGGCCATGACATTTTTCTATAAATGGATAGCCTTGGAGAGTATCATGCTGAATGAAATGAGTCAGAAGGGGAAGACAGATATAGAATGACTGCATTTATTTGTGGGATATAAAAGAAATACCATATGAGACTAATATCCAAGGTCAGGGAAAATGGGCCAGGAGGACTGGTCAATGGTTGGTCAATGGTGTGGGAGGTAGAGGGTAGTTAAGATAGAGGAAGACCCATTATGACAATATCAGCTGGGAATGATCACTCTTGACAAGAACTAGTGTTGAAAGCAGGAAAAGGGATATACATCATAGCCTTTCAGCATCTGTATTGGAAACCATAATGCCTAAGATGAGAGAGAGAGAAGAAAGAGGTGTCTGCCACAGAGAAAGACTGGGGTGGGGGGTGACTTGAAGGAGTGGGAGGGATACTGGGGCATTGGTGCTGGGAAATTACATTGGTGAAGAGATGGGTATTGGAACATTGTATGACTGAAGCACAATCATCAACAATTTCGTCATGCTCTACCTCGCCATTATTCAATTAGAAAATAATTTAAAATTAAAAAGAAGAAATCCCACTGAGTCTATTCTTGAGGTGGTCCAACATATCCAGACAAGGGCATCAAAAGTGTACACATATGTGCTCAACTTGGATGAGAAAATGATTAGGTTGCAATATTAAGACAAGTGTATTCACTAAAACGAATTCAACTTCTATTTTGGATAAGAGATCAGTGAAGTTTTAAGAATTTGCCTCTTTATATTTTGACTCCTTCTGCTTTTGAGTCCTAGTTCACCTTGGGGTTTCAGCCAACTGGAAGACCTGATTTTCCTAAAATAGAGGTAAAGAGAAGCCCTCTGGATTCATAACCAAAAGCAGAATAGGTTGGGTAGAGACAGAAACATCCCCCAACTCAGCTCTATATGCCTGAATGATAAATTGAACACGGTGTACTTAGGAGATCTGCTTTTCATTTGTAATGCTATCTGGTTGGTGGCATGATTTGTTGTGTTTCACGTACACACCCCACACGCACATGATCCTGCAAAGAGAAACACATGCCTTCACATGGCTGTGTTTTTTGGTTTCCACATGTCAGGATATGGGCCTGCCCACTTTCCCATTCGTCTCCCTTGGGAGACTCAAACTTGATTTATTACATTGGAGTAGCTTAGACCAATGCAGAAAAGGTCAAGAACTATTTAAACATCGTGCTAGCAAAAAGGATTTAAAAAAACAAACAACTCAAGATGG
This sequence comes from Sorex araneus, assembly GCF_027595985.1. NCBI lineage: Eukaryota > Metazoa > Chordata > Mammalia > Eulipotyphla > Soricidae > Sorex > Sorex araneus. The sequence goes on from NC_073303.1 coordinate 12,952,379, forward strand.
TGGAAGAAAAAGAACAAAATAAGGAAGAAGTGAAAATGATGATGGATGTTGATGATGCTGTTTTGATTGAGGAGCTTAAAGTCTGAAAAACATTGAGAAATCAAATTAATGACCTGGAAAATAAACTCAGATTAAGAAATGTCAGATTGGATGATAATCTTGACGGAGTGGAAATAAGAGAAATTGTGACCTCTTTCCCCCCTACATAGTACATTGCAAAACTTCTTTGGATGAATAAGTTTTAATTCTTTCCACCAGCTATATTTTAATTTCTCTAGAGCTTGATGTAGTGACAGAAATCTGCATTGTACATGTAGATGAGAAATTGTTGCAGGGAAAAGACTCATATCTTACCTTACTCTGGCCTCAAATGACTTTCTGTGGAAAAGCTAATAGAACCACTGTTCGGGTTGGTTTCAAGTATTTCAAGGTTTGCCGAAGTTATTTTGACTTTTAAATATTTTGAGGCAAATGTTTTTCTGACTTCTCTGATCAAATTTAAAACATATACACTCTTTAGACGGTTGATAAGAATCTTTCAACAACTTTGGTGAACCAAAAGAATTTTTGAAGTGTTTTTAGAGAAAAAGGTGAGATAGAGGCAACACATTTTTCCCGGTTCCTAATCCTCTCTGAAGATCCCCAGAGCATGATCTAAGTCACAGTGGATGATTGGTTTTCATCCACGGGACTAGGAGTGGTGGATCTTTATCACATGAAAAACAGAAAAAAACAGTGAGGAACATTTTCTCTCTGTGGGACTCTGTTCTCCATGCTTTGTATGTGTGAATTTGGCTAGTATTATTCAGATTGTCACACTGGGGGAAGAGAGGTATAGCTTAATGGTGGTGTCCATGCTTTGCATGTGTGAGGCTCTGGGTTCAATCTTGCCAAAACTAAATTCATTTAGATCGCCTTCAATACAATAGAAAGAGGTGGGTGCGATCATTCCCATTGGACAGATGAGACCGAGGAGCTACTGAGTAATTAGATCTTTGCCGCAGATGACTTGAATCTTGACAGAGAGGCAGGATTCAGATCCAACCTGTTCCAGCTATAGAGTTCACACCTCCTGTCATTTCGCTTTGTATGAAGTCATGGAGGTTTTAAAAATAATTCCCCTCTACAGAAAAAAAGAAGTTCATTATCCCAAGAATAGTTAGGTAAGCAAGAGGAATCCTCTTTTCTGTTGCCTGTTCATGTCATAAAATGAGTTTAAATGTAAAACAGGACAGAAATTTCTGTAATGACACAGAGTTCAGAGTCATGTGGAAAGTACTTACTCACCTGCCATTTTCTCTTGGCCTGAACTTAGTCAATGTTGATATGGTCTCTCAAATCTGGCAAAAAAATGAAAAGGGCTGATTTTTATTTTATTTTCAGGTTTTGGTTCACACTGGGTGGTGCCCTGGGGCGAATTCTCTGCTCAGTATGGAGATGTGTCAGGGGGCGGTGCTCCTACTAGCTGTTTTCCGGACACCAAGTGGTGGCTAGGAATCAAACCCAGGCCTCCTCCTTACCAATCTGGGCTGTATCCCTTGGAGCCATAGCCCCAGCCCTGATTTTGATTTTTTTTTTTAGTTAACTATACTTCATTCGACACAATGATTAAATTACCCAGTAGCATGACTGATCAAAGCAATGCTTGAGTCGCCAGCATGGGAGACTAGAAAGGAGTAAAAGGAACACAGAAGCTCGTAGAAGAAAAGGATGGATTTCGTTAATACACGCATTCAAGCATCGGGAAGCACAGAAATGGCAGATATCGTGATATCATAGGGTCATAAAGAGTGTTTCTTCCACCCGAGAGAAGAATGTAAAGAGTTTCTCTAGATAGTGGAAGTGGCTTTATGCCCATTGTGGAGAGTGGAGAGGAGCAAAATAGAGGAAGTGGGATGCCAAGGTATGGGCATGGGGGGAGGAGAGTGTGTGTGTGAAGGGGTTGGGGATACGGAATCAATAGGGCTGAAGTGAGCTGTAAGAGGACGTCTACTTCCAACCCCAGTGCTGGTACCAAAACCTTCCTGCTTTGCAAGGTGCATCTTTCACCACCAACCCAGAAGAAGGTTTCCTTGTGCTTTGGAAAGGTCTGTTGAAATGCCTTTTCAGGTTCAAGATAGAGCCAGCCAAATCACCACAAGGGTGTAGCGGGTAGAGGGTAGGTAAGATAGAGGACGGTCTATTATGACAACATTAGTTGGGAATTATCACTCTGGATAAGAACTGAGTGTTGAAAGTAGGTAAAGGGATGCACGTGACAGCCTTTCGGCATCCATATTATAAACCATAATGCCTAAAATGAGAAGAAGAGGTGCCTGCCCTAGAGGCATGCTGTGGTAGGGGATGGTTTTGGGTTGTGAGGGGGAGAGGGAAACTGAGGACACTTGTGCTGGGAAATTCCATTGGTGGGGAAATGGGTATTAGAAACGAGTATGACTGAAACCCAATATGAACAGCTTTGTATGCTCTATCTCATGGTGATTCAACTAAAAATGTAATTAAAAAACAAAAAAATTAAAAATTAAAATTTAATTAAATTTAAAATTTTTATTAAAAATTCAATATTAAAAATAGAACTTAAAAAGTGCAGAACAAACAAATAAATAATACTAGTGGATAGAAAAAAAATAGAACCAACCTTTCCATATCAGCAAACCAGCACTTAGGTTGTTTTCATATCCCTAACATTGCACCTCACAAAAATGCTGTGTCCTGTCAACCATTTCCCAAAGGCCAAGGAGACTCTGGGCTCTAGACTTATTTCTTTGATCCTTCTTACCCCCAACAAGATTAAGTGTGTGATGGAGCCATTCACTATTTTGTCTGTATGTGTGTGTGTTGGTGGGGTTCACCTTAGCTCTTGATTCTTTAATATATAAAATTGCTTTCCTTCCCAGTTTTCCCTCTCCCAAAGGAGACCCACTTCATGAAGTGTTAAATAGAATTTGTTCATATAACTCAAACGGTTGCCTTTAACGATTTTTAATAGCTGCACGTGATGAGAGGAAAGGCACCTAAGGTCAACGGTGTAGAAATACTATTTTAAAACGTGGAATTTCATACCAATATTAACAGCACGAGCTGTACATCTTGGATGCCAATGCTTAATGTCAAAGGGCAGTTTGGGTGAGAAATCTCTGTTTTCCGCATTAATACTGGGGGCTGGAGGCTAGAGTAAGGCTTCCTTTACGGCGTTTTCTGGTCATCTGGGGGGAAATACTTAAGATTTTACATGACACAAGATGGTTTCAATAACTTTAGGAATTATTTTTTGGAAGAAGATAGTGTACTTACCTTCTCACTTATTTATTTCTTGGTTCTATTATAGGTGGGATCCATATTCAATGAGAATCGTGATGAATGAAAATATTGCCACGCGACAGACTAAAAGTTTGGAATTTGGGCTGGAGGACATGAGCAAGGCAGGTAGGAAGAGATCCCTTGGCAGATATTTCTGTGGGTGAAAAGTTCCCGGGGCCTTTTGGTGGTGGTGACCAATGAGTTGCTTCTGCTGAACATTCACCACAAGCAGGTCCCCCTGTACCCGCAAGATGATCTAGAATTGGAGATCTGAGATCTTAGCTGATGCAGCATGCCAGATACAATGGGTACAGTGGTGTTTAAACTTACGGAACTGCATACAGTAGTTCACTGAGGCTCATCCAGAAAGCGCCTCAAAGATATTCTACTTTCTGCTTTAAAGGTGTATTCCCAAACTTGACTTACAGGCCCCCCCCTTTTCAAGAGAAGAAAAATTACCCCTGTGGAAATCTGCCTCCATTACAAGATCAAACAGAAAGTGTCCCCCAGTTGTGTCACTGCCTCCCTGGTGGATTTCAGCAGCCCCCAGAGCCAGTATCACCCATGTTGGGACACACTGCATTCAAGCATTATAAGATGATGATGATGATGATGATGTAAATCCAAAGGAAGAATAGAGTTTTGGTTAAGTTTCTCGTGTGCTATGAGAACTCAGGTTTTCTGTTGTTTCTAACGTCACTGTATCACTGTCACTGTCATCACTGTCATCCCGTTGTTCATCGATTTGCTTGAGCGGGCACCAATAACATCTCCATTGTGAGACTTGTAGTTACATTTTTGGCATATTGAATACTCCACGGCTAGCTTGCCAGGTACTGCCGTGCGGGCGGGATACTCTCCGTAGCTTGCTGGACTCTCCGAGAGGGGCGGAGGAATCGAACCCAGGTCAGCTGCATGCAAGACAAATGCCCTACCTGCTGTGCTATCACTCCAGTCCTAACATAGCCTAGACAATGTCAGCTTACATCCAAATTCAAATTCTTCTAAAAGTTTATATTCTTGCATGCTCCAGTGCATGCATCCTGAATTTAAAGCTTCTTATCATAAAGCTGATAGCCTGTTCACTCAGATATAGAAAATAAGTTAAAATTTCTGAAACTGCCTGGGACCTTGACCAGTTCATAAATTGTGAGACATGGAAGACAAATGAGGAAGCCGAGGATTCAAATTTCAAAGCAAATGTGGTTTTAATTATATCAGTTTAGCTCATGTAATATTTTGTTTAATGTACCAGGAGTGCCTTTCGCATGTGCCTTTCCTGGGGCAGGGGTATAGCACTCTATCTAAGGTGCTTCTGAACACTTATCAAAACATCTTGTGGAATGTCATGTCTAAGGGTCAAGGTCAAGGATGCTGGAGGCAGGGAGGGAGTGAGGAGGTCCCACATTAGTTTTCTGGATGCTCATAGAAATTCTGGGTACCTGTCCCCTCAACCCTTCTTGCTGTGTTGCACAGTCTGCCAGCAAAGGCGATAACCACTCTGTCTTTCTAAGTCAGAGAATGATTTAGCAGATTTTCTCTGGAAGGAAGATAGAATCCCCAGAGGAAACAAAATACTTAAAAAATTATTTTTAATGAAACATAGTGAAATATAATTACAGACTTATATCACTTTTGGGATTAAAAAGTATATATAAAAAGTATTATAATCACTTTTGGGATTACATTTCAGTCATACAATGGTCGAGTACCCATCCCTCTATAAGTCCCCACTCTGGAAACAAAATACTTAAAGAATAAACTGAAGGGAATGTTTTCTGGAGCTCTCTGAAGAAAGCCAGAAGGCGAACTCTTCTGTTTAGCGTGGTTAATGTGTGTCTTTGTGTTGCGTGTGTGGGTACGTGTAGGGTACCCAAGACCAGGGCATGATCAATGAACTGTTTCCAGGGTTTAGATCTTTAGGGAGTGGCAGGGGAGTGAAAATGCAGAAAGGTAATTCGACCTAATATGCTTCAAAGTGGAAGTCAAAGTATCACGGGCATCGATGTCGTCTGGGATGTGGCTTTCGTGGTGATGGGACAGGAAGTCCTCCGTGGGAAACTTCACCGTCGCTCCGTGGACACCCGCCCGTTCTGCGTCTCTCTGTTCTCCCAGGAAACTTTTGCCTCTTCCTTCCTCCTGTGTCTGTAACATTCACCTCTCGAGCCAAGATACAGGAGTTTCTTGCCAGGGTTCCACTCCTCGTGTAATTGGACTCTGCAGTTACTGGAGTATCCGGCTCGTTTTTTGCATCTTGTAAATTCATTTCCAATTCAGTCTCCACCCCCTCCTCCGTGGCAAAGTCTCTGCTGCCGAGAGGGCAGCTCGGATCTGGCGCTCTCCGTCACCCCCACCTCTGTGCCCATCAGCAAACGAGCCCTGTTTGCTCAGCGGGAGCACATGCCATGCCCCATGCTGACAGTCACTTGTTTTAGCATTGGCTAATCACCAATATGTTCCGTTAAGTGAGATTCATAGACTCTGATTGCATTTATTGCATAAATTACTTCATTATTAAAATCAGGTCATTTGAGCCCCCAAACCATTAACATGAAGGTTATTAACATAATTTCATAAGCTAATAAATCAAGCACAGGAAAAGAATTAAAGGGTTCTTAGTGATAAGTGTTTCTTTGGAGATTAAGGAACACGATTTTCTTATGCATATATTAACATTTTATGAGTAGATCACGCAAGCGTAGTTTCTCTCTATATATATTCCTCTCTTTCTCTCTCTGCATTTATTGACTCAGATTTTGTTTTCTCTGTCTTCAGCCTCTGAAGCTCATTTTTAAAATTAAGGTTCTTTTTTTGTTGTTGCTGTTGTTCCTTTAAAAATGTGTCAAGTAATTTTTGATTAAACTCACCAGCGCTTTCTCTCCCTCCCTCCCTCCCTCCCTCCCTCCCTCCCTCCCTCCCTCCCTCCATCTCTCTTCTCTCTCTCTCTCTCTCTCTCTCTCTCTCTCTCTCTCTCTCATAAGCCCTGTCTATATTATTCTTACCTTCCCACACAGTCCAAAGAGCTTTGTGGTGAGGTGGGGGGAGGTAAGGTAACATCGAAGAGGAAAAATACCTTGGATCGGTCTTTGAAAATGCAATTTTCCTTCTAGGTAAATTTCAAATGTATTCCTAGTCTTAAGAGGTGTTAGTGAAGTTCTAATTATCTCTCTAATTACAACACATACTGAGGTTAAGTGTTCTTATCAAATGGTGCATTAAAAATGGGTCTTATTCCCAGGCTGGATCTCATAGGCTGCGATGCCGGCCTGAACACAGAGAAATTGGTTCCCTCGTTCATTTCACCTCCCAGATTGTGCAGGATTCTGGGGGCCGGCGCCGTCGTTATCCACGGCACGGCCGTTGCCTAGAAACGAAGGTAAGTTCCAATGTAAATTAGACTAGAACCACTTCATCCTTTGTGCAATTTGTGTAATGTTTTTAGCAAATAGCAACTGATGGATCATAATTGAAATATATGGAATGTAGTTAACGAGTATTGCACGCGATTGTACAGGTGAATTAGAGAGGGGAGTTGCACCGAAGGTTCTTCCAAGAGCAAATGTGACTACACCGAATCTTTCTTCTTCCAAGCCTGGAGTGATTATGAATATTCCCCTGAATAAGTACAAATCGCCCCACACCCACTCTTGTCTGCCTGCTTATCATCTTTTAATAGCATCTCATTGCTCTTAGGATTAAAAAAGAGAGAATATCCTACAAGCCCCATGTGACGCGCCCTGCTCTCATTGGCCCGACTTGTTCTCCGAGCTACCCTTGGGAGTCTTTCTTCATAAGAACTATTTTCTCTCCAATCCCAGGCTTCCCTCTCTGATGTAATGTTTGTCTCTGCCTTCGAACCCCTTAAGTCCACTTTGTTCTCCTGATAGCCACTCAAAACCCAATTTTTCAAGGAAGGCTTCCCAGACCTTTCTGATGAGATCAGTTCTTTCGTGGTTGTGATAATAACGTGTACCATTTAATACCAGTAGAATTTAGCACCAGTACATTAATTATTTAAACAAATGTACTGGTATCATCTAAATATTTGTCAAGTGCCATTTTACAACTTTAGAGTGTGGATGTTTCCAAATTATTTACATTTAGGAGGTTGAAGAATCAAACACCATAAATATTTGCCTCAGTTAGGATAGAGAAGGGATAGGTATGATAATAATAGTTAGAAAAATGATCACTGAATAAGAAGTGAGTGTTAAAGTAGGTAAAGGGATATACAAGATAACCTTCCAGTATCTGCATTGTAAACCATAATTCCCAAAAAGGAGAGAGAGAGAGAGAGACAGAGACAGAGAGAGAGAGAGAGAAGAAATATACCTGTCATAGAAGCAGGCATGGGAATGGACAGAAGGAAACTGGGCAGAAGGGAAGCTGGGGACATTGGTGGTGAGCAATAATGTAAACTGGTACAAGGACGTATGTTTGAAAAGTATATGACTAAAACCCAATCATGAACAACTTTGCAACTGTGTATCTCACTGTGATTCTATTTAAAAAAGGAAAAATAAATATTTGCCTCACCGCCTCCACTCTTTTAAGGTAACTGCATTTTAATTCGTTCTGCTTTCTTCCCAGTATGTTTTTAACAAGAGAAAAATGCAAAGATCTACCTTGTTTTCCTCCTTTTAGCACAAAAGATCGCATGCTTTTCACATGTTCTTCATTGGTTTTCATCCATGACCATGGATCATGGGGCTTATTCTATATCAAAACAGGAAGTTCCTCTCCCCTGCTTTTTTAGAGCTCTGTAGTATTCCACTGAGATACCTCTTCCAGGGTTCATGGAACCAGACCTTTATGCTGATAGAGTTTGCAGTGTCTTACTCTTACAAAACCATACTGCAGTTAAAAACTACATGTGCATGTCTCTCTCTGTTATTTCATGCATATAGAGATGGAAGAAGCACGCAGAAGTTGGACTCATGGGGTCCAGAGTAATTTGAGTAGAATTCATCATCTCACCCTCCCTTTGGGCTGTTTCTTTCTGCAACCTAGTTAACAAGTAGCTGTCTGGTTCTGCACAGACTCCCCACACACACTCCCGTCCTGCACGGGAAGCTGAGAAATGATTGCGCCTGTTCTAAACGTGTGCCTTTCTTATGTCGAATGACACGGAGCACCTTTTCATGTGTGTAAGGGCCATTCTTAGCTTCTGGGTATGTGAATCACCACACCATGCTTCCAGGCCATTTGCCAGTGTTATCAGTGGATGGCTAATCTTTCCTGTGGGGTGTCTGAGTGCCTTTCATTGGAGGATATTTCCCCTGGGAAGGGCTGACCCTGCCTCTTTCACTTCTGCTGTATCTCCTAAACCTACTGCTTCATCTGCAGGGAATGTGATCCTGCTTATGCTTCATCTCCAGGCCCATCATCTCTGAAATTCTGGTTCCGCCTTGTCTTCTGTTTTTTGTCTATGGAGGTTCCCTGCCTTCCTCTCCCTTTCTCCCTTTGCCTGTCCAAGCTTGGGCATGGGGATCAAACATACACGTTAGGATGTGGAGAAGCTCCTATGTCATCCCGAAGGCCCCCCATAGTATTTTGTGGAAGTGTCACTCTTAGTGATACAGCCTAACATCTCATTTTCCGCCACCTTGACCCAGGTCTCTTTGTCCCTTCACTGCCCTTAGACCAGTTGTCACTGATGTGCCCAGTACCACCTCTTACAAACAGGGGTTGTTCATAAGACCGTCCCAATTAGGATACTTTTCCACCTTTTTTGGTATTACTCACAGCCTTCGTTATTTAAGTCCAGTCCATCCAGAAGTTCTCAAACTACATTTTCAGCTGCAAGTCTCATGTGTCCACCCTGCCTCCCCCCTAACACACCCTGATACTTTTACTTCATCACGAGGTTGCCCAGCCTCCTGTTCCTCCCTGCTCTTCTGAGACTCACCTTTCCACCCAACATGCTCTGCTTTTATCCATGGACCATTTTCCCTGTAAAATAGGAGTCGTTTTCCCCCCAATCCTTCTCCCAGGCTACGATTAGACTTGGCATGGCTGGGATCCTGAGAGTACTTGGAATCAGAGTGGATTGTGTTGGAAAGGGTGTGGATTGTGTTGGAAAGGGTGTGTGTGTGTGTGTGTGTGAGAGAGAGAGAGAGAGAGAGAGAGAGAAACAGACAGACAGACAGGCAGGCAGATAGAAACACACAAAGAGAGAGAAGAGAGAGACAAAGAAAGAGAGAGAGAGAGAAAGAGAGAGAGAGAGAGAGAGAGAGAGAGAGAGAGAGAGAGAGACTGTACTAGAGGCTGATCTCTTTTAGGGCAGAAGAGCATTGAATTCATTTTCATCTTCACAGGGCTGTGTGAGAAGTGGTCCCTGAGGCATTTATTGACTAGAATTGAAACAACACTCACTCCCAGGAATTTTAACTTTAATTTAATACGCTCAATACTCCTGGGATAGGTAGCGAGTTAAATCTTAAATAGATGAGTTAATTGGTTTAGTGGATTTGGCTTTTTCTTAAATTATGGCTCATAGAACCATTTACATGCACCTGTGTGTGTGTGTGTGTGTGTGAGCACGTACGCGCGTGCATCTGTGTATAAAGTGTTACCAGCTCTTGGGCAGAAAATGGTACAAAGGGAGAGAAAGTTTGTCAAGGTTAAGAGTGAAAAAGACTGGAGTCAATTTTTTACTGTATTTACAGTTTCACCAAAGAGGAACTCCACTCACTCCTGAAACTACCTTTCTCATTGCCTGCTGAGTCAGATCTTTCCCGTCTCTTTCTAATTTAACCTTGTGGTGCTGGGGCAGACTTAGGCTCAGATCTTGGGGTTAGCTCCTGGCAGTGCTCAGAGGACCTAGTAGTACCAACAGTTCAGCCCGGGGCTCCTGCTTGCAGTGCATGTACTCTGCCGCGTTAAGCTATCTCCTCAGCTGTCCCCATATTTTTGATTTTGAATGAGTTTATCCAGGAAAACTTTTCCAATGAAGCCATTACCTCCCACCATGTCACCCTCAGAGGCACATTCTGCATGGATATGTCTGGACCTTATTAAAACTGTTATTAAAACAATTTAAAAAATAGCAATTAAAAATTTTTAAAATTAAAAAAATAACAAATTGTTATTAAAACAATGCTAGCATTGCCTTCTGTCCATCTTACCTCCTCATCCCCCAGCTAGCTAATAACACAGTTGGGTTTGGATTCTGTTCCCTTGCAGCTCCTTTCTTGTTCCTTGATACCCTGTTTGATCTACCCATTTAACCCTCTCCCCATCAGGAAAGTTGGAGTAGTTATATTAGCCCTGAGGTCATGAGGGGGTCAGTCGTTGAACCATTCACAGAATCGCCCACCATTCACAAGGGCAAAATTTTATTTGGAAAATGTTTACAAAGAAACATTTGCCCAAGGTGCCTGCCTTTCTGACTGTAAGAAACAGAATTTTGCTGACGATCCCACACTTGGTATTTGGAGGTCCCCATTAGACAGCAGGCTGACTCTGTTTCCATCGATTGCAGACTCCCCGTGTCCCTCCAGCTGACAAGCAGACTGGCCCGAGTTATAGTGTGATGAAACGAAAAAGTAGATCTACCCAACCTTTCCTCCCTACCAGATCACAGTTTCCTAGAGAAGAGAGCCTCTCAAAAGGCAGGGCTATTAAAAAAGCAACATGTGGTTTCTAAGTCTGGCCACGCACTCCTTTCTCACTGCACACATATAGCACCTGGATATGGATAAAGGCGCTGAACTGAGTTAGGTATGACATCCACGAACAATCAGAAGTGCATTATTTTCTTTTTTTTTATATAGATATATAAGTCATCATGCCATTTACAGTTTATTGATCAGTAACATTTTTACAATTTCTTCACTCAAAGACACTTTAACTTCATATTAATGTGAACTTCATAGAATTCCATTCCCTTAATTATAAGGCAATGCTACATTCATGTATAAATTATTTTTCATTAGACTGATTAATATAGAACACATCCTATATTATAGTGTGTTCATTTTTTTTTTGCTTTCAAAATTTTATTTTATTTTTTTTCAGACTGTAAACATTTATTTATTTTGAGGGTACAGTTACAAATTTATACATTTTTGTGCTCAAGTTTCTCCCTTACAAAGTTCGATAACCCATCCCTTCACCAGTGCCCATTCTCCCCCACCAGTAAACCCAACATCCCTCCCTCCCTCCCCAGTCCCGTCTCCCCCCACCCCACACTGCCACTATGGCAGGGTATTCCCTTTTGTTCTCTCTCTCTGATTAGGTGTTGTGGTTTGCAATAAAGGTGTTGAGTGGCCACTGTGTTCAGTCTCTAGTCTATATTCGGCCCGCATCATCTTTCCCCCACATGACCTCCAATCACATTTTACTTGGTGGTCCCTTCTCTGAGTTGCCCAGAATGAGAGACCAGCCTCCAAGCCATGGAGACAACCTCCTGGTACTTATTTCTACTATTCTTGGGTGTTAGTCTTATAGTCTATTATTCTATATTCCACAGATGAGTGCAATCTTCCTATGTCTGTCTCTCTCTTTCTGACTCATTTCACTTAGCATGATACCTTCCATGCTGATCCACTTATAGAAGTGCATTATTTTCACAGGCTCCTTCCCTTATTGCTTCAGAAAGGGGCCTATCCTAGAATCTCAGGTTTCTAACATGAAAAGAAACGTCTTAGTTCAAGGAATAAGTAGTCCAACCCTCTCATTTAAATTGCAAAGCATCTGAGGTCAGGGGAGAAGACAGTTTGTGCCCAAGGTCACAAGAACTAGTGGAGGTTTGAAGTGGCTCTTTCATTCCTTTATATCTGTAAAGAACCAGATTACAAAGAAATTGTTTGCCCTCCCCTCTGTTTTCATTCCCACCCTGCATTCCTTGGTGAGGTCTCTTGCTCAGAATCATAAATGTGGTACAACAAAGTACTTTATACAAGTTGTTTTTTATATTCCGAAGGAACAAAATCTATCTTTACCCATTCATTTCTTCTCCCATCTGCTGTCAGCTCTCTCAGGCATCGGTTGAACTGGCTGCTCTTTGCCCAGAGGTGTGTGTGTGTGTGTGTGTGTGTGTGTGTGTGTGTGTGTGTGTGTGCGTCTGAGGATGTCATGTGTTAACAGCTAATTAGGAGCATTGCAGAGCTGAAGTAGACCTTGCTGATAAAACCAAGTTCCTGTGCCTCTGCTGCTGTTCCTGGGAGAGATTGAGAGATCGGAGAAGGCTCTCGGAAGCCACCAATGGCCTCACTGAGAGCCTGCCAAGTTGGCCAGGGCGGTGAGCACATGCTAGATACCTCGGCTGCTCCCCACCCAGAATCCAGCACTATCCCCAACAGCTCTCACAGATTTTCCCTTGGAACCAGCAGTTGGGTCCCGAAGGACAGCAAATACCTGTGGGAAGAACCATCATGTGCAGACACAGACACAGACTCAAGCCACTGCTTGACCTCGAAGTGGGGCACCTGTGATGTCAACGGAATTTACTTAATTTAATTTTTTTTTATTGAGTCACTGTGAGACACATAGTTATAAAGCTAATCATGATCAGGTTTCAATGTTTCAATCACACAATGTTCCACGTCCCTCTACCAGTGTAAATTTCCCACCACCAATGACCCACCACCAAAGACAGGGAAACCCTGTTTTCCTCCTGCCACACCCCCCTGCCTTTATGGCAGGCACTTTTCTTCTCTCTCTCTCTCTCTTTCTCTCTCTCTCTCCCTCTCCCTCTCCCTCTCCCTCTCTCTCTCCCTCTCCCCCCCCCCCCTCTCTCTCTCTCTCTCCATCGTAGTTTTATGCTAAGCTTCTTCTCCATGGATTGAAGTTGTCAATGTCAAGAGTAATGTAATTCATGAAATGATGAAATGTCATAATTTGGTGGGGACCAAGGGGAAGGAGTGGAGATGAGAAAGAGCCATAATGACATCTTCTGTTTATAGCAGATACTATGGGTAATCAAACCCACATTTTCTATACATAGTTCATCCGATCTACTATTATCTTTACTATATAAAATATCAAAGCACTATTTGACGCACTCCAAGGTATTCAATATTCTTTCACCTTCTTTGAAATCAGTTACAAATGTCTTACTTTCCACATTTCCTTTCAGACATCCAGAAGGAGGAGAAGTGTGCTTGCTTTTCTAGCTTGAACTCAGAAAAAAAAAATAAACACTAATGAATTCAAATATTTCTTCAGCGCCAGTTCAGAAAGCATGGGTCCGTGCTTAGAGATGTTGGGTTGGGTCGTGGATCTGTGTGGTTCTTGGAGTACGTTTCATGAATCATGTACTTCATATCAGGTCCTGATTGAGCACCTTTCTGGACTAGGAAATAAAGCACTGTTTAAGCATGACTGTTTTGAGATTGCCACTTGTTAATTGCCACCTTCCTCCATTTTGTTTCCTTCCCCCAGGAAAACAAACATTTCTAAACTCTGCTTGCTCGAGTTCTTTGAAAGTTAATAGGGACTCATTGTCATGCAGAACACAAACTAACTGTCCTCACAATTACTTAGTGCCCTTAAAAAATAAAACAACAGATCATGGAAGCTTCCATCTAAACATAGCAGATTAAAACAACAGAGCCAGGGGCTGGAGCAATAGCACAGCGGGTAGGGCGTTTGCCTTGCACACGGCCGACCCGGGTTCGATTTCCAGCATCCCATATGGTCCCCTGCGCACAGCCAGGGGTAATTCCTGAGTGCAGAGGCAGGAGTAACCCCTGTGCTTCGCTAGGTGTGGCCCCAAAAAACAAATAAGTAAATAAATAAATAAATAACATTGTCATTCCATTGCTCATTGATTTGCTCAAGCAGGCACCAGTAACGTCTCCATTGTGAGACTTGTTTTTACTGTTTTTGGCATATCGAATATGCCACGTGGAGCTTGCTGGTCTCTGCCATGCAGGCAAGATACTCTTGGTAGCTTGCCGGGCTCTCCGAGAGGGGCGGAGAAATCGAACCCGGGTCAGCCGAGTGCAAGGCAAACACCCTACCCGCTGTGCTATTGCTCCAGCCCAAATAAATAAATAAATAAAATAATAAAACAACAGAGCCAGGGAGATAGCTCAAAGGCCTGGAGTTTATGCCTTGCACACACAGCGTCCTGAGTTGGACCGCCGGCCCTCTCTGCCTACCCCTGCCCCCAAACCACAGCGTATAACCTTGGAGGGTCCCGAGCACCACCGGGTATGACCCTGTTGGTCCCAGGCACTGCTGGGCTGGAGCAGCGTTGCATGGTGGAGTCTGAGGTGTGAACCGCTCAGCCTGGTTGAGGAAGTACAACAAGGGCCTGGCCCCCGACTGACCCTTCGTAGTAAGCATCTCTCACCCCGTCAGCACCTGCGTCGAGGTCAGCTCTCCAAACAGGCTGGTTGAGAAGGCTCTCGATCGTGGAACAGCAAGCGAAGGGCACTCAAGCCATCTGGAAGCCAGGAAACCGGAGGGTGATTTCAGCCGATTAGAGAGTGGAGTCGCCGGAACTATTTTCCTCTTGCAACCTAGAAGGCTGGCAGCCAGATCTGCACCTTCCCTGCAAGGAGGAGGTTCTCACTTCGGATAAATCCACCAGCCTGTGGCGGGCAGGGCAGAAGCACATCCACATCCTAAGCCCTGCAATCCACAGCTGGGCTCCATCTCCTTCTAAGGAGTGAAGTTAGCAGATGGATTTAAGATGGCTCTAGAGCTCGCCTTGCTGGCAGAAGGTGATCAGGGCAGCAAAGGAGGCCGATGGTAGTCATCTGGGACCTTCGAATGTAGATTAGCATGTCGGGAGTGGTCAGAGCAAGGTGGTTTGGAAAGGCCTTGGCCCACTGTTACTGACTTTGGTGATAGGTGAAGGGTATTGAGAGCCAAAGAAGGCAAGAAGTTTCTAGATGCTGGCAAAAGGAAGAAAATGGATTCTTTGAAGAGCCAGAAAGGCACCCAGGCCTATGGGCACCCTTATTGGAGCCAGTAATGCTTAATCAGGAAGACTTTGAGAAATCTGCCAGTGGAAGTGCTCCTCCGGGATAAGAGAAAAATCTACTAAAGGACACAGGTCTCCCTTCACTCCCCTCCCCCCAAAAAGACCAAAAAAGCAGAGCCATGTACTGCAGTATACCCGAAACCAATCTGAGCGGTAACTGTGTAACCCAAAGAACACCCAGTCCGACAGTAGTAGAAAGCCAGGGTTGCTAATTCCTCTTAGGAAACATGTTCACACTTCAGAACGCCGATCTGAATTGGTGGTCAATACTTGGGGAAACTGAGCCAACAACTCACAACAAGGCAGTTGTTTGCTCTGCAAAGAAGGGTCGACATCCTTCTAAAAGACGGGAAATATCATCATTCCTCGCTATGAGATCTAAGAAGAAGAAGAAAATGCCTGTCGCTGCCCTAGGATGTGTGCCATGTCCTGATGTAATGCCAGTTGTGGACCCATGATTCGTGACGTGATGGGGTTAGATAAAGAGAAGGGTGGCCGGGGAAGTACAGATGTGCGCATACACAATCTTTGTGAGTGGTCCCTTGCACACATGGCCACGGTTCCCTTCTCCCTGTGGCGTTTTGAAAATGAGTCCGAGTAAGAGGTGGAATTCTTGCTTTCCTCCCCTTAGATTGGCCTCGTGAGAGAACAGAGAGGGAAGATCAACAAGCCTACCCTGTGCTGCACTGGCCCCATCGACCCCTCCCGAGCCTGGGCTGTGCACAGGTCCCCCCCCCCCCCCCCCCCCGAGGAAGGAGCTGCAGAAATGACCTCCACCAACACTGGAAAAGTCCTGGTCTCTTCGGGGATGATATTTACACAACCATAACGAATTGCAACTCTCTGTTTGTGTGTCTGTGTGTCTGAAGGGAGGCCATTTGTGCAGTAAGGCAACATTTTTTTTTCTGTGCCTGCATTGGGAAACTGATGCATCTGTGAAAACCCCAACAATCGGCCAATCCAGGAAAGAACATGCTCCAGAAACATGGGGACCAAGAAGACGGTGATAGATTTTATTTTAAAGTAAAATCTGCGGCATTGTACGTAGACCAGGGCTCAGAAGGAGGGCTATGAGTCTGCGTTCTGTATTGCAACCGGGCCAGAGTTGCTGGATTTTTAAAAATTGTCCGCATGCTTCCTTTTGGTACAATTGATACGATTAAGTGGAAAAGAAGGCAAAGAGGCTGTTTCCAGGTTAGAGTGAGCCGGTGCAGAACCCCCTCCTCTGCCAGCTGGCACCGTGTGTCGAGCACATGGTCTGGTGGCCAGAGCGACTCACTCCCAAGCACAGCCACAACCAACGCAGCTTTCCCGTTTGATCAGGGGTCAGCCCCGAGCTTGCATTCCTGTGGTCAGTCCACAGCGAGAGAACTGAAGCGGGGGACGCGCCCAGGAAAGTCGGATGCCCGAGCTGGGATGCCACAGGTGTCCTCCCCAGTCGGTTGTCTGTGTCCGAAGAGTCAAATGAGGACTGCGAGCATCAGAAATCATGGAAAACTGGCTGCGCCCAAAAGCGGGGCATGGAAAAATGAGTTGCTGAAAATTATCCTGTGGTGACACTGTTGAACGGGCACGGAATAAAAAGTTGAGCAAAACGCATGTTCACCATGGCAACGGGGTCCTGAAAAACCAAAACACCACAGACACACACCACATAACCACCACACACACTACACATATGAGATACACACATACAAATACCAGACACAACACATATACCAGACGCACACATACATGCCTCACAACATACAGATAATACCACACACCACACAACTACCACACATAATATACAAACTACACCCACATACATACCACACACACAACATACAGATAACACTACACACCACATAATCACCACATATTATATACACTCATATGCACATATTCCACACCACACATACATATAACGAACATATAATGTCCCACATATCACATAACCAGCACACTAACTACACAAACCAGATACACACATACATATATCCCACACCACATATGCATACAACATATATAATGCACACCACATAACCACCACACATACAACACACACCACCCACACACCACATACATACATATACAACCATATGCACCATGCATCCCACACACTGAACACAGAATACACATACCACTACACCACATACACATATCACACCACACACTTATCACATACACATCTTGTATATACCACAGATACACACCACATATGTTACATTCACACCACATAGATACAGTATCACATATATACATTACCATAGACACCACATGTGCCACATCCACAACGTATAAACACATCACCCATATCACACACACCACAAGCATATAGACACCACACATTTCACACACCACGCAGACACACACAGCAACTGCCAAAATGACTGTCATCACACAGTCTTTCCTTCCCTGATATTGCTGTTTTCAGTGTAATTTTTCTTTATAATTATTTGTTTCACACCTGTTTATTACTTTTTGCCTCTCTTGTGTTAGGTTGGGAGGATGTCAACAATGTGTGGGAAAGGCACAGGAGATAAAAGCAAGATCCTAGATACATTTGTTTGTGAGTCAGGAGAGATGAGGATATTCTACACACACACACACACACACACACACACACACACACACACACACACAGCCCTCAGTGGTTTCCGTATTGTGCAACAGTGAAAATCTCTGTGATTTGACATCTCCGGGTGCAGATTCAAAGCTGGTTCTGAGAGTCATGGAAGTGCCTTCAAGATCCAGACTGATACCGGTGTCCATTTTCACCTCCACTCAGAGCCCACCGGAAGGGATGCTCACTATTGCTCGCAGTTCAGTCTCTGTGCTCACGTGGCCCCATCTATATCCAGCAGGGAGCGGGGACAGGGTCCTACCATGAGCTCCGAAGAGAAAGTGCCATTTCCCTCCTCGACGTGGTCTTGGCTCAACACAGGGCTGCATCACACAATACACACTGGCTATGTTTACTTTTTCTCCAAAACAGAGGAACTTCGCTAGGTGAGTTTTCCTCCAGAAAAACCTTTATGCGTTAGCAGTAAGTGATGAACGTGGCTGAAAGGAGAGGGTGTGGTGGGTGAGATGAGATATAAAAGTTACGGCAAGTGATGGCGGCACTTTCCTCTCTTCTTCCTGTGGTTCAGCAGGGATGCTCTGTGTTTGCAGACCAGGCTTGCTCTTCCTTACGTGGTTTCCTCTAACAAGGTGATTTTCAGTCACTCATTTATTTTTGCTTCCAAGTGGAGTCTTCTTTTGACCTGTATCTTGAAGAGTTTGTGAGTTTAAGGAAAGTCTCGTTTCTGCTTTAAGAAGTGCAGCACAAAGGTGGCCTGAAATTTGAAAAAAAAAAAAAAAGCATACTCTGTCTCAAAGCAACAGTCCTACTTGGAGGAGGAGGTGTCGGTGAACAGGACTTGCAGGTCTTGTGGCTCAAAGACGGGTCAATGGGAATGGAAAAGAAACAGGTTCTACTTCCACCTCTAAGGAAGTAAGGAAGAAAAATAATTTTCTTCTGCACCATTTGCAAAAAAAAACTTCAGTGATAAGCCCTGGACATCTCTGTTGTACAAAGATGGGAAGACACGAGGGACTAGATGTTTAATGGAGCCTCCCGAGTCTTGGCTCCTACAACACGAAACATTTTAGCACGTCACATCCAAGCATGGTTACACCCACTTGCTAAAATCCCAACAACCAGGACATTGAAAATATCAGAACTCTTCGTTGCCTTGGATTAAGAAAAAACACATGGCGTCTAAACCAGGAAAAATCAAGCACACCAGGAAAAGAAAAACGCTGTGGCCAGAAGGTCGCAGCATTAGAAGCAATTTCAACTCATTTCTTTATAAGCACATTCAGGCTGAAATCAGCTGCACTGAGATCGACTACTGACCTAACAGTTCTGAGTTATCCTTGTGATCTTTTGAAGGACAAGGTAGAGAGTCTTTAATGGAGAAGCTAACTCACTGCTTGTGAATATGTGTGAATAGTCACAACCATTACTGTCCATTAACTGCGAGCA
Organism: Sorex araneus; assembly: GCF_027595985.1. Lineage (NCBI taxonomy): Eukaryota > Metazoa > Chordata > Mammalia > Eulipotyphla > Soricidae > Sorex > Sorex araneus. Next base: position 12,971,629 of record NC_073303.1, read on the forward strand.
TGGATTGGGAGTCCTGCCAGCACCCCCCCCATTCCTTCCTCACAGACATGCTGGTGACTTGTTGAAGCAGGTTTACTCTTGGTCCCATGCATGGTCTACTAACTACAGGTCCTCAATATTACCAGGGACAATTTATTATTGATCATCACATACATAGGTATACATATATATATATATATATGTGTGTGTGTGTGTGTGTGTCTACCCAGAGGCAACTTATTGACTATTGATTAGTATATCATATGTATTCTAGAAAGATATTGTAGATGATTCAGTTGTTCACCTTAAGCTCCTTTAAGACTTCATAAATTAATGTCTCTGGATCAGAGTTTCTTAACCATAGCATGATTGGGGATGGCTAATTATGATGGGGAGAAAATTATTCCGTGCGTCATTAGGGGTCTGGTAGTATTCCAGGCCTTTACTGATGAAATACCAAAAATATCTACTCCCCTCAGTTGTCACCCAAAGAAATATGCCCAAATCTCCCCCACTGGACCACCGCCGCCCAATGGCCATAGAAAGCAAGCAATGAGCCACAGAGGCTCCGACATTTTTCTAATGGCTGCGTTAAGCAAAAATGAAAAAAAGCAACTAGCAAAACACGCCGTCATGATTTTTTTTATTTAACCCAGTCTACCCAAACTATTATCATTTCAACATGTAATCATATTTTTAAATTATTCATGAGATAGTTTCCATACTTCTGCACGCATGCTAAATCTCTGAAATCTGGTGTGCATTTTACACTCACAGAACATCTCATTTTGAACCAGCTCCCCCCACCCCCGCTCTCTGGAAGGTTCAGAAGACATCTATTGCCAGTGACGGTCCTCCGAGTCAGCTTTGGTCTCAGTGGCTGTTATGGTCTATATGATTATGTCCGCCCCAAATGCGCATATGGGAACCTGAACCCACAAGGTAGTGAGAGGAACTTGGGAAAGTGATCAGGATTAGAGGAAGTCACGGGTGGCTTTCCGGGAAGGGTTTTGGATCGTTTGGTAGGAGACTAGAGCTTGCCCCCTCCACGAGGCAGATGCTGAGGTTGCCTTTTTCCCAATACCGCTGACCAAATGCTGCTCGTTTTGCTTGTTGGCAGTGTGTGTGCGAGAATTCTCTATCTCCCGAACTAGAGTATCAGTTCTATCACGGCAGGTGCCACGCGTGTCTTGCCCCGGCTCTAGATCTGAGTGGGATTTAGATGGGAGCGCCTGATCCGGAGTCGGCATTCACCATGGGATATCGAGTGCATGCGCACGCCCCACCTCATGCTTTCTGTCTAAGGAGTGTGTAGTCCCTTGCAGTAAGGGGAGGGAGGGATGGAAAAGGCAGCTCGGGTACGAATATCCCTGCTCAATCACTTGATACCGAGTTGGGGTGGGGTAGGGGCATTTGTGTCTAAAGGATTTAACAGTGGTGGCTGTGGTGTGGCTTGAAGGGTAGAGCACACGCCTTGCATGTGTGAGACATGGATTTGATCCCTGGCACCAGAGGTGACCCTGATGACCCCGGCACACTGTTGCATCTAAGGACTACAGGATGAGACCCTCACTACACTTAAAAGTATTATGTCATGGAGAGAAAAGATAAAACTGACCATATAGCATGTTTTTTTTTTTTGCTTTTTCTTTTTCCTTTTTGGTTCACACCCCCAGCAATGATGCTTAGGGGTTACTCTTGGCTCGGTACTCAGAAATTACTCCTGGTAAGACATGGGGGACCATATGGGATGATGGGAATCGAACCCAGGTTGGCTGCATGCAAGGCAAACACCATACCCACTGTACTATCATTCTGTCTCCCACCCCCCCTTTTTTTTTGCTTTTTTTGGGTCACACTCTGTGATGCTCAGGTGTTACTCCTGGCTCTGCACTCAGGAATCACTGCTGCCAGTTCTTGGGGGACCATAGAGTTGCCAGGGATCGAACCTGGGTCAGCCATGTGCAAGGCAAACGCCCTATCCACTGTCCAATTACTCTGGCCCCGCGTGTTCTTTGAGATATCAAAATATATATATATATATGCACATATACATACATATGTATATATGTACTCAGGATTTTTTACTGTTGAATGATATGAACATTATTCTAATTACCAATTTATCATGGTTTCTGGGAGCTTGGTTTTATAATCTCTGGATGTTGGCCATTGATGAGATTACACAGCGCCGGGGGGCCATTTCTGGGTGTGACTGCCTAGCTACTGGAAAATGGAGAATCTGTGTGGAAGAGGCCCAATCCCAATCCGAGCAGCCTTGGAGATCTCAGTCCTGGGTCCTGGAAGCATGTGACATCTGATAGCCTAGTTCTCCCTCTTAGAGTATCTGGCAAGCTACTGAGAGTTTACTGCCTGGCAAGCTCCCTGTGGCGTATTCATATGCCAAATATAGTAACAATGATGAGTCTCATTGCCCTGACACTCCAGAGCCTCTAATGTGGCACCATTGGGAAGGACGAGTAAAGAGAGGCTGCTAAAATCTCAGGGCTAGGATGAATGGAGACGTTATGGGGCCCGCTTGAGCAAATTGATGATCAACCGGATGACAGTAATACAGTGATATAATGACCAATTTATCATAATGTGGCATTAAGTAAAATTCTTTACCAAATCTTCTGGAGAAATAGTAAATTTGTCATTTTGTTGTTTTCTTCTGTTGTATTTTTTAAAAATAAATCCTTAGTATAACTCTGGGGCTGGAGCAATAGCACAGCGGTAGGGCATTCGCCTTTCACGCTGCTGACCCATGTTTGATTCCTCTGTCCCTCTCGGAGAGCCCAGCAAGCTACCAAGAGTATTGCGCCTGCACGGCAGAGCCTGGCAAGCTACCCGTTGTGTATTCAATATGCCAAAAACAGTAACAATAAGTCTCACAATGAGAGACGTTACTGGTGCCTGCTCGAACAAATCGATGAGCAACGAGATGACAGTGACAGTATAACTTTACTTAATAGAACTGTATGAGCAACATCGAAGGTCAAAGAAACCTCAGCTATAGCTAATTCTTCTTTGTAAAGAGTCTTTTCTCCATTTCAAACTACCCTTCACATAACTAAAAGAGGTCACAGAACCACACTGGAACATGAGCAATTATGGGCCAGGGGAGGGGAGGGAGAAACGTTTCTTTCCTATTGTGTCTTCTTTGAGTGTATTTTCCTTAGTGTTGTGTTAGTATTCTGGCCCTCACAACATCTCCAGAAATGCAGCCAGAGTGATAAGAGTCCTTAACACAGGTTATTACCCCTTAGTTCTTGCATTTGAAGACTGCCTTTCTGAAATCCTCTAGTAACATCTGCTTTTCAAACCTGTGAGATCATCAGAACATCAGAATCCTTTGGGGAAGGGGAGGAGGGGGGTAGGGAGGGAGAAGGAGGCGAGAGGGAGGCGAGAGGGAGGAGAGAGAGAGAAAGAGGGAGAGAGAGAGAAGAGAGGGGAGAGAGGAGTGAGGAGAGATTTGGCCTGGGGAGGGACCAGAAGCTTTAAAAAATGGTAAAAAAATATAAAAGACTATTCAGAGAGTTGACACACCTTCCAAACAGGAAATTAAAAAAAAACCCACGGTAGTTGTGAGGCAGTCAGTTGTTTAGTAAAGATATTGTAAGACTCAAGGACTCCACCTGCAAAGATTCTATTTCTTTAGCTCTGCTGTGGGTTATGACTGTGGAATGGTTTCAAGCCTCACTGAAACTTTCATTAAGGAGTCTTACTGGGGACCCAGTGTTTGAATTTCCCATGTGAATGAGAAGGTACCCATGTGAGAGGTCCGTTGTTTTCCTCTTGGGAGCCTTCGACCGGGACTGAGGCCTTGTCCAGTGGTGGGAGACATCCTGGACATAAATCAAGGTTAATGAGAAGTACTTGGGGCCAAAAGTCAAGACAATTCACTTTGTTTATGTCTTTTCTTGACAATCCTTTTTTTTCTTTTTGCTTCGGGGGAGGTGCAAGGGGCTCCCACCAGGCTGGCTACTCCAGGATGCTCAGCCTACTGAGTGGGAGGGTTCAATGCTCAGACCCAAAGATGTGGTGGTGCTTGGCCCTGCTACGGGGGGCGGGGGGGCCCCCCACCGCACAGCAGGTCACATCACTGGTGCTTGGGGGCTGCCAGAGTTACACCCAGTTCTGCTGAGGTGGGAATAGACAGTGTGGGGCATTGAGTCGAGAGTCTCCTCATGCAAACTAAGGAGAGAGACCATTAAAAACCTCCAAAACTTTGGTATCATAGTATCATTTGGTATCATAAGATGAAGGAGTTACTTCCGAGTATTCTCCCAAATATTCGGCCAGACATTTATCCTCTTGCTACTTTGTTGGTGGAAAATTTCTTCCTGGCCTCTATCTTCTGTTCTTTGATGAGTCAATTAGTCTTCCCATCAGTTTTTCTGTCTGCAAAATGGATTTTGTAAGCAGTGATTCTTAAACATGATTTGAAATGTACAGAGACTGTGGAGGAGGTCTTGGGTGGGGTTAGAGAGATAAGTCCAGTGGGTAGAACACTTGCCTTCTACTTCAATCCAAATTTGATCGCCTGTACTCCACGTGGGTCCCTGAACCCTGCCTAGAGTGATCCCTAAGCACAGAGGCATGAGGACGCCCTGAGTATCTCTGGGTATGATAAAAAAAAAAAAAAGCAAGTTTTCAAAATGAATAACAACTGAAAAAAACACCCAAAACTTGTATCATTGGTATCATAAGACAGAAGAGTTACTTAGTATTTTTCCAAATATTCTGCCAACATTCATTCTCTCGCTAATTTATTTGTTGCTAGAAATTTTTTTTCCTTGTCCTTATACAAACTTCCCTCTCTTTTTCCCCCTAATTCATGGTGACAGTGGGGGTGTTGAAACTGTTCCCGGGGGAGGAGGTAAGCAGCTCTGTATATACCATCTGGGTGGTTCCTGTAAGAGGCTATCTGATGGATTTGATCTAGGAGATCTGATTGGGTGTTCTGTGTAACAAGTCAGATGATTGGTTTCCCACCCTCCTTAATATCGGGAATAACCAATCAGACACAGGGAGTGGGGATACTTAGAGTATATAAGCATAGGTCATGAGCTGCTGGCAGTTGCGATCTTGGGAGAAAAAAGACTATATTGGCTGTGAGAAGCTGCAGTAGCAAAGGAGTTTCCGCCGAGGGGATGCCCTGAGGAGCTGCTGCTGAAAGGGGCCCTCTAGCCACACACGTTGCTCTTGGCCTCTAGTGAGCTGTAAGTAAAGTGTTGTGAGACTGAAGACATCCCGTGGTTGGTGTGCTACATTTAAAATCACCGTGAAGTACACAACTACAAAGTTGTTCATGATTTTCCGTCGCAGTGTTCCAACCCATGCCTTCGTCAGTGGACATTTCTTGCCACCTGGTGTGCTACTTTTTCTCCTGACCCCTAAGAACCCAGAAGCTAGAGACTTTAAGTCATTTGTTTGGTAGCACCCAGTGACGCTGGGGCTGGTGATGGTGCTGTGTCTTGTTCTGTGCTCAGGAGGGACCCCAGGAGTTGCCGGGGGTATCCATACGTGGCTGCCGTGGTGGGGTCAACTGCACACAAGGCAAACACCTTAACTCCTCTACTCCCTCTCTGGCCCTTGGAACGTCTCTTAAGATTCTTTCTAAACAGGAAAGCTTTGTAAATGTATCTCACGTTGATTAAGAAATAATAATAATAGCACTGTAGCACTGCCATCCCTTTGTTCATCAATTTGTTTGAGCGGGCACCAGTAATGCCTCCATTGTGAGACTTGTTATTACTGTTTGGGGCATATGGAATATGCCACGGGGAGCTTGCCAGGCTCTGCCGTGCGGGCGGGATACTCTTGGTAGCTTGCAGGGCTCTCCGAGAGGGACGGAGGAATCAAACCCGGGTTGGCCGTGTGCAAGGCAAATGCCCTACCTGCTGTGCTATAATAATGATCATCATCATCATCATCATCATCATCATCATCATCATCATCATCACTGTCACTGTCATCCCCTTGCTCATCGATTTGTTCAAGAGGGCACCAGTAATGTCTCTCATTGTGAGTCTTATTTGTTACTGTTTTGGGCATATCGAATACGCCATGGGTAGCTTGCCAGGCCCTGCCGTGTGGGCGCAATACTCTTGGTAGCTTGCCAGGCTCTCCGAGACGGGCGGAGGAATCGAACACAGATCGTCTGCGTGAAAGGCAAATTCGGTCTAATGACGATGTAGACAAACACAGCAGAAACATCAGTAGATGAAATAGAGACAGTAACACACATGGTTTCTCCAGTTCCCACTAAGGTCTCAATTTAACATGAAACCTGCTCCATAAACTAGCCTATCTTGCTTCATAGTATCTTTTCAGACACGTTTTTATTTTCCTCTTTGGGTAGTTCATGTTGCCTGCATAGAAATTTAAATCATTTAAACTTTCCCTTGGTATTATTTCTTAGATGACAGGGAAGGTTTCCATGAGATATAAAACGGTGGCTAATAACTAAGTATGAAAACACAGCTAGGAATTAATCTACATAGGGAAACTTAATTAACATGTATTTTATTCAAATCCAGTCATTTGCATAAAATTTAAAGGGCATTTCCTTTTACGGCATGTTTTCATGTTGTTAAAGCACCGCTAACTTTCCGAGGATCGCAAAGGCCCCAAACAGTTATTACTCTGCAGTAATTAAGCAGCACGTGACGCTGAGAGCTCCAGTTTTGTGGTGGGTTGATTTCTGGGGTTAGCCGTATTATGTCATCCGTGAAGTGTCTTTAGGGTTCGTCTTTAGAGTCCTAGAAAAAAAAAACACCTGCTTCCTGTGAACTAGAAGAGGGAATGTGGCTTTACCCCGTGTCCAGCTGCATTGCCAAGAGCCAACGTTTCTGTTTGGGTCATTTTTTTCAATCTACCCTGGGAAATGGCCCGTCACCGCCCCTCCGGGCCGGCCAGCACCGTGAGCCTGGTGTAAAACACCACCCTGCTCCCTCCTGGGCCAAGAGGGAAGTTCTGCCTTTCCCTCTCCACCTGGCTTCCTGACCTCATCTCTTGGAAAAGACAATCCAATGACCTTGAAAATACAGTATGAAAAGAGTGATGGGGAGGAAAGAGAAAAATTGCAAAAAAAGAAGACCGTTCTGGAGGCTTAGCCAGACAGATACCTTAGCCGCTTAGCTGATCGTGTCTAACTCTGACAAGAACCCAAGGTCCGATTAAGGCCAATTTTGCAGATGGGAAACTGGGAGTCAGAAGGTCACGAAAGGGACCTCAGGAACAAGGTGCAAAGCTGGGATTCAGAACTGGGCACTGTGACCTCTGCCCTTGGCCATCTGACTACTCTCGCCTGGAGCATTGAGAGCTTAAAGGAGACTGCCTGGGGCTGGAGCCATAGCACAGCGGGTAGGGCATTTGCCTTGCACGTAGCCGACCTGGGTTCGATTCCCAGCATCCCATATAGTCCCCTGAGCACCGCCAGGAGTAATTCCTGAGCGCAGAGCCAGGAGTAACCTCTGTGCATCACCAGGTGTAATCCAAAAAGGAAAAAAAAAAATGGAGACTGCCTTAGGGGCTGGAGTGATACCATAGCAGGTAGGGCATTTGCCTTGCACACAGCCGACCTGGGTTCGATTCCCAGCATCACATATGGTTTCCCCCTGAGCACTGCCAGGAGTAATTCCTGAGTGCGGAGCCAAAAGTATCCCCTGTGCATTGCCGAATGTGACCCATAAAGCAAAAACAAAAGAGAGAGAGAGAGAGAGAGAGAGAGAGAGAGAGAGAGAGAGAGAGAGAGAGAGACTTGCCTTAGAAAAAGTGGACCACTTGCTCTTGGAGATATCACTGCATGGGCTGGAGGGTCCTGGGGACAGAGTCCAGTGGGGTGAGGCGCCCATGGGCCAGCTCCATCTGCCCTTCACCTATCCCCCGCCAACCATCCCCACTTGGTTTTTGGGTCACACCCGGCGATGCACAGGGGTTACTCCTGGCTCTTCACTCAGGAATTACCCCTGGCAGTGCTCAGGGGACCCTATGGGATGCTGGGATTAGAACCTGGGTCGGCCGCGTGCAAAGCAAACGCCCTACCCGCTGTGCTATCGCTCCAGCCCCTTTTTTTTTTTTAATGAGGTCTTCAGGGTACTCCTGAGGACCGACTTCTAGGAAAGAGGTAATGTAGCAGTCAGGAGCTTGTTGAAAGAAAGCCTGGGGGCGGGGTGGGGGGGGTGTTGTGTAGTGAACTAGGAAGGAGAGAGTGGCCAGGGCAGGCGTGGGGTAGAGGAGAGAGGAGAGTGTCTGACTTTGTTCTCACTACCCCTCGCCCTTTGTCCCTGACTGCATCTGTGCTGAGGCCGGAAGTGATGCTCTTAGCCAGCCTGGCTGAGAGAGCAGGCAGGACCTCGCCACAGTCAGGGGGAAGGAGTGATGGGGTGTGAGCAAGGAACCTCAGGGCTCTGTGACTGCTGAGGAGCAAGGAGGAGCTTGGAACCAATTTTCAGAGCTGCATTTCCCTGCACTATTAGTATTTCTTCTTTCTTTCTTTCTTTATTTTTTTGCTTTTTGGGTCACACCTGGCAATGCATAGGGGTTACTCCTGGCTCATGCACTCAGGAATTACTCCTGGCGGTGTTCAGGGGGAACCATAAGGGATGCTGGGAATCGAACCTGGGTCAGCCATGTTTAAGGCAAACACCCTACCCGCTGTGCTATTGCTCCAGCCCCTTGTTGTTGTTTTTTTCCTTGACAAATTTAGATGGCAACTTTGAAAATCTAAACATTGAACTCTGAACATTTAGGCACGGGATGGGGAATCATCAATGAACAAGTCAGACTGATGGTTGAGCTAGATAGTGTTTTCCCTAACGAACCCTCTTTGGTTCCAGCAATCTGTGGTCAGCTCAGCTGCCCCCTTGCCCCTTGCAATTTCACAGGCCAGCTTCATATTTGTGGAGTAAGTTTAAGATGGTCCTGGGTTCCTGAATTTTATATTCCGCAGCCCCTTTACTCATAGACCCGGTGAGACACAGTCAAGTCAAATCTGTAGAAACAACAAAACAAGAAAGACAAACTTTAAGAAACAGAAGTTTAATTTTCCTCATGGAACGTATTTTAAACCTTGTTTCCATCTTCCCTCTGTGCGCCCCCACCCCCACCCCCAGGCTCCCATCACATCTCATTGGCAATAATTTGCCGACCTGTGGACCAGAGTTTTCTCAGGAGTATTAAATATTAGAGACAATTACAGTGAAGAAGATCTGGGCATTGGGCCTGAATTTTGCACAGCTGAAAAGGAATTCCATGGAGTGGATCCTATCAGGACTGTCGGCTCCCGGGGTGATCATGAGAGTGGTGTCCGAGTGACCTTGGCCACCCAGAGGAGATCCTGCCAAGAGAAATGCAGTTGCCAACTTCTGTGGGGAGAGTCAGGGAGAGGAAGAGGGAGACGGAAAAATCACCCATGCAATTCACACAGAAAATTGGTCATTCTCTGGCCATTGGCAGAATTTGGGGTGGCAGGGCCCCTGGGAACTGAGCCAGGACCCCACCCCCCAGGTCTGTAACGGAGGGGTGAGACTTTGAGGAAGTTATGAAAACTTGGGACCCCAATCACTCCCGCCAACCCGGGAAAATCAGAGCAAAACTCCAGTTGGGAAAACTTCAATTCCAAAGAAGTTTAGGGTAAGTTTCGATGCTAATCATGTTTAGGAAGTTTTGGTGACTGTGGTGTGGATTTTTTCCATAGAAACGGTTTTAATTGGGACCTCGAAAACAATGTTCCAGCCAATATTTATACAAACTCTCTGTAATCCTTGAATTATTATTATTAACTTAATTGAAAGGCACCTACAAATTTGCTCAATTTGTACTTCCTGTGTGACTATCACATAAAGCTTGTTGTGCTAGGTGCCTGGGCAAATAAAAATTGGGGCTTCTTTTTGTTGTTGTTGTTATTTTGTTGTCGTTGTTTGGGACCAATTCTTAAGTAATCATAACCCTGCAACCTACCTCCTGCTAGGTTTGCCAACCTAACTCCTGCTTCCTTTTTTTTTTTTTTTTTTTTTGCTTTTTGGGTCACACCTGGTGATGCACAGGGGTTACTCCTGGCTCGTGTACTCAGGAATCATTCCTGGCAGTGCTCAGGGGACCCTATGGGATGCTGGGAATCGAACCCGGGTCAACAGCATGAAAGGCAAACGCCCTACCCGCTGTGCTATCACTCCAGCCCCTAACTCCTGCTTCTTGATTTGCCCAGTAAATGTATACTTGTGCATCCAGAGAATGCGAAGCTGGGGAGGGAAATTCTTGAGGGACCGAACCTCTGAACTTTGAACTGGAAGAAATTGATATTCCTGTAGGTAAACCGCCATACTCATCGTGGAAACCCACCAGCCCTCCAGCCTGTGTTGGCTTCTTGACTCAGGGCAAGCAGCCTCTGAAAATAAAGCAAGCATTTAGTGGAGGCAGAATGGTACGATGTTCACCGTCACAGAGATTACTTTAAGGCAAACTCCCTCCTCCTGGGGGCTCCCAGATTTGTGTATTTGACAGCTGCTTTCTCATTGCCCAAAAGGTAATTAAGAAGTGATAATGATATATATCTTCCCTTATCAAAGTCATTAACACGTTATTATTGTTGTGAGGAGGCTCGCGATTGCTTGGTCCTGGAGATGCCGCTTTGGGGGAAAGTCTTTATTAGTCTACCAGGAATTTCTGCTGTGATCAAGAAATTACAGTTTGGGGATGAATTAGCAGGTTACAGTCTCCGTGTGTTTTATTTTCCCAAACCTTGCAGGATTCTGAGAACCCCCAGGGGCATCCTGATTCTCTGTTTGACCTGAAATTTTCTCTTTTCCAAGCTGCTTGCTTTCTGTGAATCGGGGGTGGGGGGCCGAACAAATCCTCTCTGCCAACAAATGCCTCTGCATTGTACATGAGGCTATGGGCTCGCAGTGTGTTTCCTGGATCTTGACTCAGAGGAAGATGCTACCTACAACATCATCGGTGCGGTTCCCTGGCTGGGTCACCCCAGGCCATGTACAGTCTTTCCTCTATCACCCAGAGTTTTTAATCTCTCAACACTTGGGGGGAAAATATGGGAGTACTTACTCATGTGATTGAGTCCCCACTACACACACACACACACACACACACACACACACACACACACACACACACACACACACTCTCTCTCTCTCTCTCTCTCTCTCTCTCTTAAAATTTTGTATAGATTGAATAGGAGATGTCAAATATCTTCAGCTGGGTTGTGAAATCTAGGCATTGCTAAATTACAGAATTGATGATGATATTTTTCAGAACTTAAGTTTCACGCCTATGAGCCTTGAGGGCAGAGATGTATCTCATTGGTTGGTTGACTTTCAACCTCATTGGAGTTAGAGTTATGGCAGCTTACTGCTTTATTTTTGCATAACTAAAAATTCTCCAAACCAAGGTACGCCTTTTAAAATTTAAATCTAACCAAAGTGATTTTGTTAAAAAAAAAAAAAAAAAAAAACACCTGGCTCCAGGAATGGCTGAGTAGCAAAAGCACCTGTCTCACAAGCACACGGCCACGAGTTCGATTCCTGGTGCCGCCATATGCAAATTCCCAACTGTTCTATCATTTGGAAGCACCCAGTGCTACAAGAGAGGGTGTGCTCTTGGGTACACTGCAGTCTGGGGTGTGTGAACATCGCAACTAAGTACAAGAGCCCAACAACTGAAAATGCACAGGGACCATGGCCAGAAGTTCAACCCCTGGTGCACGTGTGTATGAACACAACAGCTAAATAGCTCTCTCTCTGGCGAGAACTTACACCAGAATGTGTCTGAGCACCACACCACAAAGGAGGCACGGGGTAAGGGTGGGGGTGGGGCTGGTGAGCACTTGTGCAAGCACCTAGTGTGAGCACCAGAAGGTATGCGGCTGGGCATGCAAGTATCACCACCAGGTATGCAACCCTCAGTGTGCCCCACCAACGAGTGTTCAAGCACCACAACCACGTGTGTGTGCAACAGCAGGGTGTGGGCCTCCCCCACAACCACCAAGGGAAGGGGTAGATAAACTCTCCACCCCAAATCCAACATAGGAATTCTCACAGTTCACCCCCTTTACCACCGGGCCACCTGCACTCAGGACTTTGTTAATTTTTAACCGTTTTTTCTGGGATTTGCCTCCCCACGCTAGGTCCCACTAGACGAGTCCTAGTAGAGCATTAGTCAGGGAGTGTCTTTAACGGTGGAGGCAGGACTTAAATCTCTTACGCCACAACACCACTTCCTCTTGTTCTCTCCCTTTTGGTAAAGTCAACATGCAGGGTTTATATTATTATAACTAGGTAAATAATGCTCTCTGCTGAGCTAACACTGTGCTATAATTACTTTTCTTTTCTTGTACAACTTTTTGTTTTTCTTGGAGTTAATCATCGCCTTGCTGTTCACCAGACTGTATGGAGCTATTCTAAATCCTGCCTGACCTCCAACCGTCTCCCCAAAACTTTCCATGTGAGACTAGAGAACAAGAGAACAGATCTTCTATCGGAACTTAAAGATCTTCCTGGGACCCCGATTCTTCTTTCTCCAACCTGGCTGGTGGTTCTTTGTGGCTACTGATAATACTGTCAGCCCAGGAGCTCTCTCCCATCATGCCTCAGATACTTTTTTATTTCCTCTTTGGATTGAAGCATCTCTTTCCCTGACACAGGTTTTCCTCCTTCTTGCCCGGCTTTTCCTTCCTCCTGTTGATGGCACGCCCTTCCTGAAAAAGGGTGTGTGTGAGGTTAAACTGACCCAAAAGTTTTCTCCCCGAAAAATATCTTCATTCTACCTTTGCATTTGTATGGCTGTTTTGGCGGAGAATTGACTTCTAGGTTACAAATAATTCATTCTCAAATGTATTGATTTAAAACTTCTCCACATTAAAAAATCTGACATCTCCTCTTGAATGTCTCTGATCACAAATTCAATGACTCTTAAATTCCCCGTGATTTCTTCTGTGATCATCCATGTGTTCTCTGGAGTTTTAGATTTCAAAATGATGTGGCCTGGTTCATTTTCTTCATTCTTATTCCGTGGGATATCTTTTGTCTAAAGAGCCACATCCTTCAGTTCTGTGAACTTTTTCCTGTAGTACTGGAGAATCCCCATCAACTCCCTTGTTCCCACAACACACACACACACACACACACACACACACACACACACACACACCTTGATTTCTCTCTTTAAAAAAATTTTTTTATTAAATCACTGTGAGATAAACGGTTACAGAGTTGTCCATGATTGGGTTTCAATCATAGTGTTCCAACACCCATCCTTTCACCATCTCCCATCACCAACGTCCTCAATTTCCCCTATTTATATATGTCTACCTATAGGTGAGATATATGGTATAAGTGGAGAGTCACTGTCACTGTCATCCCATTACTCATTGATTTGCTCGAGCGGGTACCAGTAATGTCTCCATTGTGAGATTTGTTGTTACTGTGTTTGGCATATCAGATACGCCATGGGTAGCTTGCCAGGCTCTGCTGTGTGGGCGAGATACTCTCAGTTGCTTGCCAGGCTCTCCAAGAGGGGTGGAGGAATCTAACCCGGGTCAGCTGCGTGCAAGGCAAATGCCCTACCACTGTGCTATCACTCCAGCCCATAAGTGGAGAGAAGGGAAATAAACAGAAAACAGACTGAGCAACAGTGAGAGACAGAGATGGTTGTGGATAGAGCTAGACAGAGAACTCTGAAGACATTTATCCGTGTGCTCTATCTTAGCAGACTCTGTCCCTCAGAGAGAGACGGATGTTCTAAATGCATCGTATCCACAGAAGACTTGGCAGAGTGGATCCAGGGCAGTGTTTGGGTTCAGAAAATGTTCATCTGGGCTGAACAGAATCCAGAGGGGCGGGGTGGGGGTGGGGTGGGCTGTTACTGTCACAGATCCTTAGTTCTGTTCTTTGGGGAATCATGGCTGGTTATGTCTCTAGGGCAGCTTGAAGTTCCTGCTCATTTCAGGGGCTTCTAGGGTGTGGTCTGGGGGATGTGGTCTTTGGAATTCCATGTTCATCGTGTGGCTGATAACATTCTTGATCTGGCCGCGAGCCAGTTGGCTCCTCTGTCCAACCAAGGCAGCAATCCCGAACCCTCAGATTTGCTCTCTTCCACGAGCAAGGGAAGGTGATGGTGGGGAGTGGGGAGTAAACACGTGACACACTGCCTCCCCCTGCCCCCCATGCTCCTCTAAGCAGGACGCCTCTCCCAGGCAGAGATCGTGTGCTACTCGTGAAACCCACTCAGCACCGACTGAGTAGAGGGGAGGTTTGGGGTCCGCGGGTGAGCGTTCTCCGCCGCTGTGACTCATGCTTTGCTGCCCCCTTCTTACAGGCAGGCCTCCCTCACTAGTTACCAATTATCATTCACCCCCACTCTTTCCTGAGCCCCTGGAGTACCTGTTCAGGTGTGGGGGTGTGACCCACCGAGCACTCTGTCATGTTGTAAGTGCCCCGGAACACGTCCGCTCCATCTGTGCATGGCAGCACCCAATAGCACGACGTGCCTGGAGTGAGAGAGATGTGGGAAGTGCCACAAGTCCACAAGCTATTCCAGCTCACCTTAGCCCGAGTGCTTGGTGACATCTCCTGGGCCGCATCATCTCTAGAAGGTTCTGCGAAGGCCCCACCTCAATTAAGGGGAGTGTAACCACCTGCCAGGACTGACTGTTCAGCTCTTCACAGCCGTTCTGAGTCCCAGGGCCTCTCGACTCCTGACTGCAAAGGTCTACTTGAGGTCAGAGGGGTCTCCCCAGAGCCCCCAGTCCAGCCTCTGTTTAGACGGGACCTTCGAATGTCGAATGGGGAACTTTGTCACCACTAGACATCTGGGAAAGGGGGCCGTGACGTTTACAACACAATTCATATCATGGCAAGAATGTTTCAATACAAAAAGAGCAGAGAGATAGTACAGCAAGTAAGGCTTTTGCCTTGCATGTCGCTGAACTGGGTTCGATCACAGCACCACCTATGGCCCCCTGAGCCCACCCCGGGAGTGCTTCCTGAGCATAGAGCCAGGAGTAAGTCCTGAGCACTGCCAGCGATGGCCCCAAACAAACAAACCCACCCCACCCCTGCAAGTTACGGTGGTTTACAGTGTGGAAATCAGACTGATCGTCAGCATGACTCTTGGCTGGGGTTCTCAGGATCAAGAGTTATGATAAACGGCCAGAGCAATAGTACAGCAAGGTAGGGCATCTGCCTTGCATGCAGCCTACCTGGATTCAATCCCCAGCATCCCATGTGGTCCCCTGAGCACTGCCAGGAGTGATTCCTGAGTGCAGAGCCAGGAGTAATCCCTGAGCGTTGCTGGGTGTGACCCAACAAGCCAAGAAAAAAAAAAAAAAGAAAAAGAAGAAGGGTTGGTTGCATGTCTGTATTTGGGATTTTGAAAGGTTCGTGTTTTCTGGGCCCCATTATCAGAGACTTGTCTGCATTTCGAAACAGCGCCCGTAATAAATGACTCCTTCTCCAGTCTGTTAAAGCTTACCTGATCTTGTTCTCTCTCTCTCTCTTTTTTTTTTTTTTTTTTTGCACTCAGTAATCTGTTGCTTACATTGAGAAAGAGCCTACCGGAGACTGTTTCTCATCTAGCTCACTCAAGAGGAGCAGCTGCTCATGAAGAATTGGGTGGTGGGAGTGATTGTAGTTCTCCTTCCAAAGATCTCGGCACCAGAGCCAATTGACACATGTTTGCATTTGGCTGGGCTACACTTTCTCACTCTGTTTAAGATGAGTTTGAATTGCGTTGGCAGGACCGGACAAGAAGTCTTCTGCTCCCTGTCCCTACGCACGCCCCGTGCCTTTTATTCAATGTGCATTCCTAGCGGCGAAGTCTCCATTCGAACCGATGCCGTCTCATTCCGTTGGAGGAATTAGAGGCAGCACAATTTCACATGGAAATGGATGTCCCTGAAGATCCCAGACTTCTGGCAGTGTTTCTGGAAGCAGCCCCACCTGGAAGCAGCGATGCCAGATGGTTCTGTACGGAGGTGCATGGACCTAGCCCGCCTTGGGGTTCTGTTCACAGGGGGGT
This sequence comes from Sorex araneus, assembly GCF_027595985.1. Classification (NCBI taxonomy): domain Eukaryota; kingdom Metazoa; phylum Chordata; class Mammalia; order Eulipotyphla; family Soricidae; genus Sorex; species Sorex araneus. The sequence continues at coordinate 12,987,646 of NC_073303.1, forward strand.
ACAGCTCTGGGCTTCTCGAGACACGTACTGACTCTAACCAGACATAATTAAAAGATTAAAGAGACATTTTGGCAATGTGGAACTGGCCACTTTTTAATCAGGGTGATTGATTTTCCAATCCCAAGGTGAAGGTGGGATTTTAAATAATTTATCGGGTGGAAATGAGCGGCTTGTCACAACTTGGCTAAAAGAATGAAGGCTGGGAGAAACTAGGGACTTCATCTTCTTCATTCCCACCCCCCAACCCCCTTCCCTAAGTGCCTTCTGGAAAGGAGCATAGAAAGGCGTGCACCCAAACTCGGTTGCTAGGGATGAGATGTTTCCCAGCCCCTGTATCTCTGCTGGAAGAATGAAGATTAGTTCCGTTGCCTCCCTCCCTCTCTCTTTCCCCCCCGCCCGCCGCTGCCTGGAGGTCTGGACATATTCTCTTCACGACTCAGCAACATTTCTCTTTTATCCTGCAGATACCAGGCAGGTTCCAATCAGGTTCAAGCCAGAGGCTCCTGGCCAGGGTTCGTGACTGTGGTACCGTGACGCCTCCATTAGCCAGGAGGATGCATTCCAGGGATCACTGTTATCAGAAGCATCCTAATGGGAGTCAGACTGGAGGAGAGGTCCATGTCGTTCCAGGGAAGAGGGGCTTGGGGGCGGGGTGGGGTAGGGTGGGGGGAACTCCTGGTCCTCTAGGACTCTTTCAGTGTTACAGGGCAGTGTGCACGTATAGAATATGGATCTAGAGTGAAGCACTTCAGCGCTAAGGGGAAGATGGGTGGGTGGGTGGGTTGGTCAATCCATGAGAAGCCCATGCAAAGCCTCCAGGGAGAAGATTGACAGTAGAGTCTCCTATTGTTGTTGTTGTTGTTGTTATTATTATCATTATTATTAGCATCATCATTAGAATGGTAGACTTGGGTCAGGAAAGGGCAAACACAGGGGCAGGAGCTATAGCACAGTGGGTAGGGCATTTGCCTTGCATACAGCCGACCGGGATTTGATTCCCAACACCCCATAGGGTCCCTTGAGCACCACCAGGAGTAATTTAAGAGTGCAGAGCCAGGAGTTAACCCCTGTGCATTGCCAGGTATGAGCCCCCCCGCCAAAAAAAAGCCAATAATAAAAAAGAAAGATGGAAAACATTTTCTTCTACTCTCAGATGGGCGAAGTTGTTGGATCTTCCATCAGGGGCTTAGGGTAACTCACCCAGGCTGGCGCTTGTGGCTTCCTGGAATCCGCCCCTCTTAGAACACGGCTTCCCTTTCTGAAGTGAGCTCTCAAGATGAAAGCTGACTTGCCTTCTGAAAAGGCAAGTGACCTCATGAAGGTGCAGGCCTCGAGGTGCCCCCACCCAGGATCGCTCTGCTGCTTTTGAGAACCAGCAGCGGGTTCCACAGCGGGGCAAGGAATTATTATCTCTTTATTCCAGACATGCCCCTGAGTACCTGGTGAAGTCAGCACTTCCTTCCGGGGAGCTGCCAGTGAGCGAGGACCAATCACTGGAAGGGCGTGATGGCCTTTCCCCACAAGCTCGAGGTCTCCTGTTCTTGCTCTTAGGGAAGGAGTGTGGGAGAAGAAAGAGTGAGGGCTTACAAATGCACATCAGGCTGGAGGTGGGGAAGACGGGAATTACTACAGTCACAAGGAAAGGCAACTCAGAGAGGGTGGATTTCAGCACTCAGCACAAAGACATTTTACTTCTCATCAAGATACATTGAATGATTTATTTCGAGGACATTTCTCCCCAAGAATGTAAGTGGTCTCACTGCCACTGGAACCTAGAATCTCTCCAAATGAGCTGGATGAAGTGTCTGACCTTTTCCTGGGAACAGGAATGGGGGAAATGGAGGAAGTCTAGCGACCAGATACCTGATCTCCCAGCAGCAAACTGTGGGGCTGGACGTGACATGAAGTTCTGGCCATGAGCCAGTCCAAGAGGCAGTTTTGCTTTCTTATTTCGACCCACGTAGCTCCCTTCCTATGCAAGAAAGAGCTAGTAAATGCTCAGTGAATGTGACGTTTTCTAGCCTAGAACCCTAAAAGAAGGCTTCTCAAGTGGAGCACAAGAGACACTTGGGGCAAGATAATACTTTTCTGGGAGAAGTTTCCCTGTGACTTATTTAGCCACGTGCGTGGTCTCTCCCCCCACTCAAACCACCCTCACCTCCAACTGTGATACCCAGAAATGTCTCCTGATTTCGCCAATAACCCCAGAGGTGCATCGGGGCAAAAAGCTTCACAGTAGAGAATTATGTGTCCTAAAGGAACATATAATTTGTGTCAAATTAGTAGGCCAATTACAGACTTAGAAAATCAACTTGAGTTGGCTCTTATTTATTAAGCTTTCCTAGCGATAACTACGGCCACATTAGTCATGTCCTTGTGGGTTTGAGGCATACCGGAATCCTTCTCTCCCAATCTTTACCTACTGTTTGTAGCCCTGTTGCAACCCAGTCCTTAAAGTTTTCTCAGCACACAGAGTTTCAGGTTACCACCTCGACTTCGCCTCTCCTCCTCACTTCCTCTGTGGGCAGAGCCCAGCTCCCGTCCTGCTACCAGCTGACTTAACGATGACACCTCCCTGCAGTTTGTTTTCTGGAAGTCCGTGATCAACGAATGTGAAGAAACGATCCCCGGCTGGTGGCCTTTCAGAGAGCTCGGATGGCCCAGGGAAGAGAATAGGCCACTCTCCAGTCTTACTTGGCAGAAGCCACCACGTCCCTCAGTTTGTATGCTTGGGTCTGTCAGAGCAGCGGATCCCGTTATTAGCACCCATTCATAACCAGCACCCCTAGAATTTTGGGTGGCTTTCCTGGGAAACGTGGTTCTTAAGAGAAAGAGCTCGTCTTCAACAATAACAGCAACAAAAAGGAGACGGAAGCCACTTCCCCCAGGAGAGGAGTAAACACAGTCACTAGTTCTTTAGAAGTTCTTGGCCCAAGTCTTTTTGGTCAGGTGTAGTGGATAAGCACTTGAGCCAAGTATTACCATCCTAGATTATGCAGTACAGGATCTAACTATAATAAGCTTACCAGTGGGTAGAGTGCTTGCTTGCACGTGGACAACCCAGATTCGATTCCTCCGCCCCTCTCGGAGACCCTGGCAAGCTACCGAGAGTATCCCGCCCACACCGCAGAGCCTGGCAAGCTCCCCGTGGCGTATTCAATATGCCGAAAATAGTAACAAGTCTCACAATGGAGACATTACTGGTGCCCGCTCGAGCAAATCGATGAATAATGGGACAACAGTGCTATAGTGCTACCAGTAAATGTGGAAGTTCTGAGTTAATAATGGGGATCTGGGGGGGTGGGAGTAACAGCCAAAGGCAAGTTAGCAAGCCAAACAAATCAACTGCCAGCCTGTAGGTTAGCCATAAGATCTTTTCAACCCCCCAAACCTCATGACCCATAATGAAACTTCTAACTGCATTAGCAGAGTGTCGCGCATGCCTGTTTGATCACGGGGTGCATGTTGGAAATGACCCTTACCCCAATATCTTTCTGTCTCCTGGGCCAGCTGCCAGAGAGAAAAGGCATGTGGGGCCGTTGTGACCCAAGTTTAGCTCGTCTGAGTCCAGAAGGAAAATAAGTCCCTCAAAGACAAAAAAAAAAAAAAATCAGTCTTCTCCTTAGTACCCTGCTGTTTGCAAAGATTGAAAAATAAATTATTGTTCTGCTGGTTTAAAAGTCTCATGCTATATATTTTGAAATGTTCCCTCAGTGGCTTACTAGAAAGACAAGTGCTTATTCACAATAATAAAGTGAAAGAAGATGGGATGAACTCATACGCGGTTCCTTCTGAGTTGGAGCTCTCTTGAGCCAGGATATTGTTCTTGTAAAGCTCCCAATTTCCCTGAAATCTGCCGAGGAGAGGATGCAGTATAACAGGCAAGCTGTGACGGATGACTGTCAGGCCTCTCTTCCTTTCAAATCAGCCCCTATCTGTCTTTCAGAGACATGCTGTCTTTCCTGTCTGTGCATATGCACGGACTCTCTTTCCTGAACCACTTTGAGATGTCTGGTGAAATCTGGATCTGACGGAGAAATGCTTACTGCATTTCCCAGCTCCGTAATGTTGGCTCCCTCCCCACAGAAATGATCTGCTGAGTTTTAAGACTTCTAGGGCTGTCTGTTCCTCCGTTGACTTTTGAGCGTTGGGTAATTCGCTCCTGGATGATGTCGTTCCATTTCATGGCTTCCACACCATCTGGGCTTGCTCAGGTCTCCCCAGTTTCTTCTGCCTTCCCAGACCCGATTTCTACCTGGGCTCCTTCTCCAGCTCCAACCGCAGTTCAGTCCTGGGTGTACCAAAGGCATCTTAAGTCTAGCATGTTCAGAAAACATTAATCACTGCCTCCCGTTCAGCCAACATGTACTTCCGGAACACTTCCTCATCAGCAAACGTCAACATTCTGTCAAGCCCAGACCTTGATACCATCTCACCTCTCATCACCCACATCCAATCCTTCCGCCCAACCTGTGGCTTCACCATCAACAATCATCAGTCCAGAATCTTGTCACTTCTTGCAGTTGTCGTGTCTGTTTCTGCCCCCAAACACTCTTGTCCCTTTCCTGGTCAAATATATCAGCTCCCTAACTCATCCTTCTGCTTCCTTGCTTGTGCCTTTACCCCTCACCACCTTTTTTTTTTTCCCAACAGGCCACCTAAGAAGAGTTCAGTTATGACGTCTGCTCTGCTTAAAATCATACAAAATCTTCCACCCTTTGAGTCAAGCCCAGTGTTTCCTGGGCAACAAAGCTACGCAGGATCCTCCTCGTGCATTTCTTGTCCCTTTTGTCTTGCTCACTTCATTCCAGGCTCCCTGGCTGCCTTGTCTTTCAGCCCACCAAGAATTCTGCATCGAGGTCTTGGCACTGGATATTAGCCACCCAGATTGCTGTTTTCCCAGTCCACAACCTCCACAACCTGGCTTTCTCCCTCGTGTGAGTTTCTATGAAACTAGCTGACCCGTGAGGGGGATCCTAGGCTCAGCTGCATAAAACAGGGCTTGGAACTTCTCCCACCATGCGTCTCCCACTTGCTTTCCCTGTTATTTTTCCTCTGATCATTATCATTTCCCTTTGATTGCAAGGGTATAAAGTTTCTGAGAGCTGGAGTTGGGTTTGGTGACTATTTTCCTAGGAATTGGTGTTTCCCAGGTTCTTTGTACACCTTTGCAGGATGAATGGTGCTTGAAATACCATTGGATTTGAGGGAAAGGGGATTAGGAAGGGGATGAAGTGGCTAAAAGTCCTCAACTCTTGGGGCTGGAGTGGTAGCACAGTAGGTAGGGCGTTTGCCTTGCACTCGGCCAACCCGGGTTCGATTCCCAGCATCCCATATGGTCCCCCGAGCACCGCTAGGAGTTATCCCTGAGGGCAGAGCCAGGAGTTAACCCCTGTGCATCGCTGGGTGTGACCCCCCAAAAAAAAGAAGGTCAACTCCACGGTGATGGATGGGCACTTGTGGTGGTGATCATGATGGAGAACAATGTTTCTCCACGTTTCCACTCTTTAGGAACTGCTCCAGCCCATCACTGTAACTGTCACTGTCATCCTGTTGCTCATCGATTTGCTCGAGTGGGCACCAGTAACGTCTCCATTGTGAGATTTGTTGTTACTGTTTTGGGCATATTGAATACGCCACGAGGAGCTTGCGAGGCTCTACCGTGTGGGCGGGATACTCTCGGTAGCTTGCCGGGCTCTCCGAGAGGGGCAGAGGAATCGAACCCTGATCAGCCACGTGCTCCAGTACATGATTATCAAAAACCAACAAAATGGCATATTTAGATATTGAAATTTTTTCCTTTAAAAAACTATTTTTAATTGAATCACCATGACATACACAGTTGCAAATTTGTTCATGGTTGAGTTTCAGTCATAAAATGTCCCCAAACCCATCTATTTACCCGTGTGCACATTTCCTGCAACCAGTGTTCCCAATGCCCCCAGTTTCCCTCCTGTACACCCTATGCGGTAGCCTACCTCTATGGCAGAAACTGATCTCTCTCTTTCTCTCACTCTCTCTCTCCTTCTTTATCTCCCTCCCTCTCTCAGATGTTGAGTTATTAATGCTGTACAACTAAAACTTATGCAATGTTATAAATAGATTGATCTCAATTAAACTTTATTGATAAAAAATGTTACATTTGTGGGAAACACTCCCCAATCCTCTAAGCAGGGAGAAATTGTTCCTCCTAGGATTCTCCGTGATAATGTATCCTGCTACTGCATGATGATTTCCTGATTCGTTCATGGAAACTGCTCAAGAGCTCATAGGGAAGTTGATCTTTCTCATTGATGAATCCCCAATAGTTCAAAGTGGTCAGCAGATCAATATTAAAATATGTGTTGTTTGTTGTCCCTTCTTTTCACTGTTATTGCTGCTGATGCTGTTCTGACCAGGGGTCACACACTTTGGTTGCAGTTCCACGGATCCCACGCACTGGTATTGCCAGATTGCATGTGGCATGTGAGATCGTGCTGGGAACTGAATTTGTAGCCTAGTGCCTTCTAGGTAGGTGCTCTGCTACTGAACTTTCCCCAGACCCCCTCAATATTTATTGCATTGAAATATAACTATGTATGACTATAAACATGGAAATAAGGAATAGAGTTCCAGTTTGTTGAATTAAAGTTTGCCTTATGTGGAAGTACCCATTTCAAAGTGTATAGTTCAGTGGGTGGCATTTTATACTGTTACATGCAACAATCATCTCTAGTAGCTATCTAGTCAGACCCATCACCCAAAAGGTAATGTCATACCTAGTAAGCAATCTCTCCCCATCCCCAACTTCCCCAGTCCCTGTAAACCACTAATCTGCTTCCTGTCTCCATGGATTTACCTATTCTTAGTATTTCAGGTGCATGGGATCATACAGTCTGGGATATTTCTTGTCAATGAAGTTTGAATGTGTGTCTTAGAATATCTTTAGTATACAAGGACTGCTTTTAATCCTATAAGTATGTAAAGCAATGGATTTAACCCAATGTATTTCTTTGGGTTAATGGATTTAACCCAATGTATTTCTTTTCTTCTGAGTACATATCCCTTGAAAAGACTAAAGACTTTTAAAATAGATTTTTTAATTGAATCACTATGAGATAAACCCTTATATGATTAGGTCTCAGTCATATAGTGTTCCAATACCCACATATCCACCAGTGTATATTTCCCAGCATCAGTGTTCCCAGTTTCCCTCACTTCCCTTACCTCTCACCCACCCACTCCACCCCCCAGCCTACCTCTATGACTGGTACTTTTCCTTTCTCTAGCTCTCTCTCTCTCTCTCTCTCTCTCTCTCTCTCTCTCTCTCTCTCTCTCTCTCTCTCTCTCTCTCTCTCTGTTTCTATCTCTCCCCCATCTCCTTTTTGGCATTGTGGTTTGCAATACAGATACTGAAAGGTCATCATGTATATCCTTTTGCTACTTTTAACACTCAGTTCTTGTCCAGCATGGTCGTGTCCAACTATTATTGTCATACCTGTCCCTTCTCTATCTTACCTACCCTCCACCCAACACATACTTGATACCTCAATTATTGACCAGTTCTCCTAGCCCCTGTTTTCCTTGGCCTTGGTTATCAGTCTTCTACTATTATTTTTATGTACCACAAATGAATACAATGATTCATATCAGCCCCCCTCCTTCTGATTCATTTCACTCAGCATGATACTCTTCATGTCCATCCGTTTATAGGCAAAATTTATGACTTGATTTTTCCTAACGTCTGCATAGTATTCCATTGTGTAGATGTGCCATAGTTTCTTTATCCATTCATTTGTTCTCTGGCACTCACATTGTTTCCAGATTTTGACTGTTATGAATAGCCCTGCATGAACACAGGAATGCAGATGGTGTTTCTGTTGTATATCTTTGGGCCCCCAGGGTACATTACCAAAAGTAGTATTGCTGGGTGAGGCTAAAGACTTTAATATGAAGGCGTAACTACCAAGTTTTTGGTGATGCTTCACCAGAAGTCTTCTCTTGGGATCTTGGGAAATGGCCTAACTCTGGTCTTCATACTTTCCTCCAACCCCCTCCCACCGAGTGTCTTTTATACCCGACTACTCACTACTCACCACCACCTGCTTCTCTCTCTCTCCCTCTCTCTCTCTCTCTCTCTCTCTCTCTCTCTCTCTCTCTCTCTCTCTCTCTCTCACACACACACACACACACACACACACACACACACGCACACGCACACACACACGCCTTGCCATCTCCTGTCTCTTCTTTTCCAGTTAACTTGGAATGAAAAGTATGAGTAATAAAAGTTCAAGCTAAGGACTGATTAAAGTCCATAAAATCATGGGGCTGGAGCAATAGCACAGCGGGTAGGGCATTTGCCTTGCACACAGCCGACTCGGGTTCGATTCCCAGCATCTCATATGGTCCCCTGAGCACCACCAGGGGTGGTTCCTGAGTGCAGAGCCAGGAGCAACCCCTGTGCATCGCCAGGTGTGACCCAAAAAGCAAAAAAAAAAAAGAAAAAATTAAAGAAAGTCCATAAAATCATGAAAGGTAAGAAAATCTGTGTAGGAACTTGCTCCCCAAATTGCAGAATCTGTTTGAAGCTTAAAGGAGCTTTTTAAAGAGGGAAATGAAAAGAAATCCTGTTTTATGTATTGGATTGGAGTCATACAGAATTTGTTATCCTGGCAAAATGATAAATAGCTTTAAGATTTAGCCAAATATACAGATAATAAATCAATAACAGGCCGTTGAGAGGAAACTGGGGAGACAATGACTTAACATCCCAGGGCAGTTACTGTGCTTGCACACAAATGTCCCCTCACTGGACTGACTGGTCACCAGGGGGGCCCCCGAGTGATCACTCAGCATCCTCAACTGATCTGCTGGACTCTCTCTTCTTCAGAAATCTTCCTGGAACTGCTGTCTGCTTCTGATTTCCAGAGGCTAATGAATGAACCTGCCCTGCGGTTGGGGACGGAGGGAGAGAAAGGCGCAGGAGCCAGTAAATGACGGTCCTTGTTCCCAGCAATGGTTTTTCTCCTTTTAGGTTGCACAAATCAGGCTCTAAGATGGCTGTAGATTTTTGTTTTGTTTTTGTTTTTTGCTTTTTGCATCACACCTGGCGATGCATAGGGGTTACTCCTGGCTCTGCACTCAGGAACTACCCCTGGTGGTGCTCATGGGACCATGTGGGATGCTGGGAATCGAACCCGGGTCGGCCACATGCAAGGCAAATGCCCTACCTGCTGAGCTATCGCTCCAGCCCCAATGACTGTAGATTTTTGAAGACCCATTTAACCATCGGGGAACATCTGAAATTTGGATTGGGAATCGTTTCCAAACTTTCTGCTAAAGCTGATTGCCAAAGCACTTACAATTTATACTTTGACTCCAATTTTTATTCCCGCGTCTTGACTTTGTGGTCATTTATCATTGGCAGAGAGATAGGAGCCCGAGTCTGCTGCATCTAATTCAATTGACTGTCATCCCCCAGTGCGACTGTCTGAAACTCATTTGGTTCCCAATATTGTCTTGCTTACTGGACTGATGCTAATATGGATGGTTTAAACTGGAACTTGGCAGAGTTTCTCTGAAGCAAATAAGCAGCACAATTACCAAATATTGTTTCCTCGTGCCAGGGAAAGTGGTTGTCTAGATGGACGGGCTGAACAGAACATGAACCAGTGTGCTAAAACTTTCCTTTCAAGAGCTCAGAACTCTGAAAGGCAGCAAGAAAATGAAGTCATGAGTTTTGACTTCAAAAATTAGGGGTGTGCCCCATTTCTGTTTCTTAGTGTACTTTTTTTAATCTGGTGAAGACTAGAGTGAATTGGGAAATAACAGAGAGGTTTCAGGTTTATTGCAGAGATTATTGAGACACAAAATAACATTGGACCCATAAATATATTTTTTAGATTGTTCAGCATTTAATGTAATTTTGTTAATATTTTTGTTAATAATTTTGTGAATATCCCTGTGGTTTGTACTGTTCAGGGACCACTTCCAACATTACTGGGTGTGGGCGGGGGATGTTGAGTTCCTAGGCATATATAAGGAATTGAACCCACGGCCTTATACATCATGTGTCTGCTTCTTGAGTCACATCCCAGTGTTAAAGGCCCACAATTCTTCCAGCAATGGCAGTAACTAGTTAAAGCTTTCTAGCAGAGCTATACGTCACTCCTCCAAATTGCACAATTTGGCATACACAGTGGGTAAGCATCCTTGGGGGAAATGTAATGACCAGAAAACAAAGCCATTGTGCAGCCCTCAGTGAGCCAGTATTAGTGAATGGGGAAGGTGCATTCACTAAAGGGGACGTACTCTACATAGGGAAAATATATCACTTAAAAAGAGACACTGGGTGGGGGGGGGGGGGGGCACTGGAGCGATAGCACAGCATGTAGGGCATTTGCCTTGCATGTGGCCAACCCGAGTTTGATACCCAGCATCCCATATGGTCACCCAAGCACCGCCAGGAGTAGTGATTCCTGAGTGCAGAGCCAGGAGTAACCCCTGAGCATCGCTGGGTGTGACCCAAAGAGAGAGAGAGAGAGAGAGAGAGAGAGAGAGAGAGAGAGAGAAAGAGAGACTGCTGCCAAAGCAATAGCACAGCAGATAGGGAGTTTGCCTTGCAGGCAACCAACCTGGGTTCAATCCCCAGCATCTCATAGCATCCCCACAGCACCACCAGGAGTAATTCCTGAGAGCAGAGCCAGGAATAACTCCTGAGCATTATCAGATGTGGCCCTAAAAAAAGAAAAAAAAAGCCACATCAAAGGGCAATTTTTAAAAAATTTGCGTGTTCAAAAGAAAAGAACGAATCCACTACTATGGATTTATTTTGGACATATTTCACGTCTTGCCTTTTGCTCACTAGGTCTGCAGGGACTGGTCTCATTGGAAACCCCCCCCCTCCACACTCACCGCCATCACCGTCACTTTCATCCTCACCACCAACACTGTTATCCAACTGACCCATGTCATCAAGTATGAGCTCCTCACGCTGAGCTTGGTATTTCATTAAATGTTGGCAAATCACCATGTGAAGAAGACGCTGTTTGGGCGTGAAGAGAGAGTACAGCAGGTAGGGCGCTCGGTAGGTCAACCCAGGTTCGATCCCTAGCACCCAATATCTTTCCCACCAGGAGTGAGCCCTGAACAATGCCAGGCGTCACCCCAAAATGGAAAAAAAAGGAAATTTTATTACATAACAATAGTGAGTCAAGGGCAATACTTCTTTTATTGATGACTATCGTTCTGTCACCAGTGTTTCCCTCTCCCAAGGACGCCAGTGTCCTTCCCTTTCAACACCCCGCGCTCGTGCGCGCGCGCACGCGCGCGCACACACACACACACACACACACACACACGCGCGCGCGCGCGTGCGCGCGCGCGTGCGCGCATGCACTCAAACTCGGTGCTGGCCCCTGCAATTTCCAACAAATGTGGAAAACTCAACTGCATGATTTGTGCTAGAGGGCGGATGCATTCAGACTATCCCCAGATCGCTGGCTCCGCATGTGGCCTCCTGAGCCCACCAGGACTGCTTCCTGAGCACAGAGCCAAGAGTAAGGCCTGAACACAGCCCGGTATGGCGCAGAGTCTTCCCCTCTCAAACTAATTTTTAAAAATAAATAAGTATTCAATCCATTTATTTTAGTGTATTTCTAAAGTTATGCAACCATTACTTTCTACTGTCTTCCAGGAACCCTAACCTCTTGCCAATCATTCACTATTCCCCTTCTATTACTTTTTGACAATCAACAATTTATTTTTATGTCTCTATGGATTCATATATTCCAAACCTTTCATATAAGTGGAATTGTACACATTGAGACAGTATGGAAGGATCCTGGGCCGATAGTGTTGGCTGTGGTATATTAACGTTGTATTCCTAAGGGCTGGAGTGATAGCAGAGCAGGTAGGATACTTACCTTATATGAACTTGACCCGGGTTTGATCTCCAGAAACCCATATGATCCCTTAACCATGCCAGAAGTGATCTCTGAGTGCAGATCCAGGAATAAGTCCTGAGCACAGCCTGATGTGTCTCTCACACACATACCCCCAAAAAAACCCCAGCAAAACAACATTGTATTCCTGAAACATTACTTTTGATGCTATTGCAAATCACAATGACTAATAAAATTTAAAAAATTTTTAAATCAATGGAACAACATAATATAAGACATTTTGTGTCCAAGTATCTTCCCCAGATACCTTAAAGTTGATCCATGGTGCCCATACATCAGTAACTCTTCTTTATGACTTTATACTATTCCCAATTGTGGTACTGTGTAATCTCCGGGCAGCTAGGGAGAGCCCCGGTGGAAACAAGGGCCATGTTGGTTGATGATGAGTTGCTGTTTGTTCCATTCTCCCCACGTGCCTGTTCCAGTCTCACTAAGCTCCCCCTTCCAGTCTCACACTGCCCCTCAGTCCCATCTCTTCCTGTCTCTCCCGCTCATCTCTCCGCTCCCTCTCACAGCCTCCTCTATCTCTAGTTTCTCCATGCACCTGCTCCTGCACTCTTCCCCTACATCCTTCTCCCTCTGTCCCCCTTCCTAGTCTCTCCGCGCTCCATCTTGCTGCCCTCTTCTCTCTCTCATCTCTCTCCAACTCCCCCAGTGGGGGTAGACACCACACCCCAGTAGCATGATCAACATATCAAAAGCCTTTCCTGATTGCTGATCTGGCTCAAGGGTGGAAATACCACCTAGGGGTGTTCCTCCTCTCCTTAGTCCAATAACTTAATTAACATCTTAATTAAGATCTTAATTCTACTTCCTAATATTAGTTATTTTGTACGGACATAGTAAAGGATACATTGAGGCTTGTAGGGCAGCTTTCCTGGGAACATCTTGCCACAGACTCAGACTATAGTGTTCAGGCCAGATTAATCATTCTTAATCCTCGCAGGGTCCTAGTCCAGTTATTACTTTTGGGGATCATGACATAATTTGTCCATGACCATGCTCTTAACTTATAAGTAAGCATTATGGCACTTTGGCCAGGCCCATCTTTATGCCAGAGTAGCTCACTGCTTGCCCTAGGTCCATCCAGACCCTCATCAGGACCCTGCTTTTGGGGTGCTCAAACTTTTAAGTTGAGAGAACAGATGCCCAGGGGTGAAAATCATTCAGAGTCAATTAACTCCCAAGTTATAAAAGCATAGCATCAACTGTCTTTCTGTGTCTATACAAAAAGGACATTGCTGTGAATTAACTATGCAAAGGACTTAAGAAAAAAAGAAAAACAATATTTACAAGTCAACAGAGCACAGAGAAAGAGATTACAAAAAAAAAAAAAAGAAGAATTATAGCACTGTGATGGGAGTAACCCAATAAACCTAAGCTCCCTGTGGCGAGGAAGAAAGGACAAGCCAATGTTATCCTACACATTTATCACATTTTCCTTATATACTCACATTTTCCTTTATACACTCATTGATATCACATTGTTATCACATTTTCTATATACACTCATTGGTAAACCATTGATTAAGTTCTACTTTCTGGCTACTATGAATAATGCTGCTACAAAAATTCATTTATAAGATTTTGTAAGGAAATTTATTTTTAGTTCCTAGGAATAAAATCACTTGTTTATATATTAACTACATTTAGCTTTCTGAACTACCACCAAACTTCTTCCTGGTTAACTGTACTTCATTTTCATTAGTAGGGTATGAGCTTCTAATTTTCCCACATCCTTCCTAATTCTTACTAGAATCTTTTAAAAAATATATATATAGTCGTTCTTCTAGGTAAGATAGTATCTCAGTGCTTTTGATTTGCACTTCTCTAATGGCTAATATTAGCCTCTACTGATGAACACTGGACATTTTTTTTTTTTTTGCTTTTTGGGTCACACCTGGCGATGCACAGGGGTTACTCCTGGCTCTGCACTCAGGAATTACCCCTGGCAGTGCTCAGGGGACCATATGGGATGCTGGGATTCGAACCCGGGTTGGCCGCGTGCAAGGCAAACGCCCTACCCGCTGTGCTATCACTCCAGCCCCAACACTGGACATTTTTAAATGTGGTTGTTGATCTTTACATATCTTCCCTGGAAAACTATTTGGGTCCTTTGTACATTTTCAAAATAGAGTTTCCCTTTTTCATTACGAAGATTTAAGAGAACTTTATATCTTCTGGGTAGTTGACTCTCAAAAGTAATGATTCACAGATATTTTCTCCTAGTCTGTGGACTGCCTTTTCACTTTCTTTATTCCATCTTTTCAAACTCAACAAGACTCTTAATTTCCTAATTAAACAAACTTAATCAAGGTTTTTCATTTTGAAGGAAAAACACTATTTTTTCCCTTTAGTTGTTTTGTGCTTTTGGTGTTATATCTAGGAAACTATTGCCTAGTCCCAAGTCAAAAAGATTTGTATCTGTTTTATTCTCAGACTTTAATGGTTAGATCTTTAGCCTTTATAACATGTGGTGTGGGGTAAGTTTCCAACCTCACTTTGGCTTTCTTTTGCTCAATTTAACTGTTTTAAGAGAGTAGTCAAGCTTCTGATTCTAGAACTCAGATTCTAACGGTGCAGGATTTAAATCCCTTTTCTTCAGTAACAAGCTGGGTTAATCTTAATTCCCTGATTTCCTCATGCCTCATCTCTCATCTGAAAAGGGGGTTAGAATAGTAACAACCTCATTCATGTGCATTAACAGTCAAGTCTTACGGGATGGAAAGAGAGTCAAGGGGTTAAGTGTCTTGCCTTCCTTGTGTCCGGTCCAGGTTTGACCCACAGCACCACATACGGTGCCCTGGCCACCGCCAGGGGTGATCCCTGAGCCCAGAGCCAAATAAAGATTCAAGCCACAGCCCAAAGAGGGCCTGTGAGCGGCCCAGTCTTATGTTACATGGTTCTTTATCGGGGGAGCTGAGGACTGAGTTCTGCCGGCAGTGCTCAGGGCTCACTGCTGGCTCTGTGCTCAGGGATGACTTCGGGCAGAGCTTGGGGAACCATACACGGTGACGGAGATTTGAAATCCTTGTCTTCAGGTTCTTCTCCTTTCCCCTTCTTGTTTGTATCCCCCTCCCAAATTCCCACTGGCTGGCATCATCTTGCTCACAAAGAAAAGTAGACACAAATGCTCCTTCCTTCTGATCTGCACACCACGGACAACGTGACCTAACGGGAGTTAGGAGTACCCCAGACTTAGGAACTCTGACTCTTTAACCCCCAACGGGGAGCTCAGAAGGCTCGACCCCAGTCATTATTAATTAATTAATTAGCTAATTAATTAATTAATTAGCTTCCCTCCTAATTTCACCTTCAACACTGAGAGTATTCCTCACTTGCCTCTGGTCCCCAGGCTCCCCCAAACCACTTGAACCCTGGTTCCTGGACACATCGGGCCAGGATATGACCTGTCTGCTGGGTCACTCTCCATGTGGGTGGTGAGTTCCCGTGGGAACCAGAAGTGCCTTTGTCCAGAGGTGCAGCAGGGAAGGCAATGATTAATTCTAAAACTGAGGCCTGAGTTGGGAAGTTCAGAGGTCTGCGACCAGTCCCCAAGGGAGAGCGTTGGAGAAGGACATGCCTTTGCTCACCCTACAAGTGTTTCCCGCCAGCGCCAAACTGGCCTGCACCGCATGTCAAGCCCACTGAGATGAAAGGTCCTGACTTTGGGGAATTTATAGAAAATATTTACCAGGAAGCTGCCAGTTCGTACACCAAGAAGCTTCTAGGTGATTTTGACTCATTCATCTTCTAATGTGAACTGGGTCATCTTAAAAAAAAGAAAGTCCAGGATTCGGTGCTTCCTGAGATCCAGCTTCGGCTAATTAATACGTGGTCGCTAACTCTAGGGAGAGGAGTGAGCAGGGGGTAAAAAAAGTGTCGCCTTAGGGAGACTTTTGTCAAATGGGTAATTCAAAAGAGTCATTCCTTTTGGGCTTGGAGTTATTAACTCCTCTAGGAACCAACTGTGAGAGTTGTGTTTGAGCTTGTCTTGAAAATTACTTTAAAAAGAGTAGGGACCAGGGGCTAGTGACTTGGCTGCCGGTTTATTTACACATCTCAAGCAAAATGCTGCATATACTTGTTTCCAGATCTGTTCAGAATTACCACCAGCACCCTCAAATTACCTCTGTGAGGCTCCCCTCTGTGCTAGAAACAGCACCTGCCACCCACCAACCCTGTGGGTCAGCCTCAGAAGTTGTTACCGAGCTCACGTAATTTTTTTAAGAGTCAGGAAATAGTCCTTCTCACCTACTTGTCCTCGCAGACTCAATCATTTGAGCAAAACAAACAAACAAACAAACAAAACAAAGGAAACCCCTTTTATGATTCACTATGACCTTATTTCAAACATGGCGGCTCATCCAAGTGCTGGCTGTTCTGTTCTTGTTCCTGCTGATGCCTGGGGAAAATTCCACCTGTCAAGGTTTGGGGGCAGTGTGGTAGTTTCTGGGGGTTCCCCTAACAAAGCACCACGGGCAGATCGCAACTGGGGTGCCTAAGCAACGGAAGGTCATTGTCTCTCGACTCTGGAGGTTGGCTCCAAAATCACAGTGTCTACTGGGTCATGTCCTCCGGACAGGAATCTCTTCCGGGTCTCCCTCCCTGGCCAGGAAGAAACCATCTTGTCCCTGTGTCTTCCCTGTGTGTCTTCAGGCTCAAATGTATAGAGATATCATAGATGTCGGACCAACGTCCACTCTTAGGGTCTCACTCGAACAAGATTGCCTTTGTAAAGCCTCTGCTTCCGTGTAGCATCACACTCACAGCGGTTGGGGCTGTTGGGACTTCAAGTGGGAATTTTCCCCTCTGGTGATCCTGGGGCCATGGCTGGGACACTCAGTATCTTCAAAACAAGAACCTCCTAGAAGCAGTTCCTGGGTTCTCTTGGTTCTTGGATCATTAGTTTTTTTTTTCATCCATTGAAGAATCTTTCACAGCAGCTTTCTCCCAGTCAGTACACATAACTATACCCATTGCTCCATTTTCCCTCTCGAAAAGCCCGGTAAGCTACTGGGAGTATCCCGCCCACATGGCAGAGCCTGGCAAGCTCCCCATGGCCTATTCAATATGCCCAAAACAGTAACAACAAGTCTCACGATGGAGACGTTAGTGGTGCCCGTTCGAGCAAATCGATGAATAACAGGATGACAGTGCTACTATTGTTCCATTTATTATCCTGTAATAGCACAGCAGGTAGGGCGTTTGCCTTTCACATGATCGACCCGGGTTCAATTCTTCCATCCCTCTCAGAGAGCCCGGCAAGCTACGGAGAATATCCTGCCCGCACCGCAGAGCCTGGCAAGCTACCCGTGGTGTATTCGATATGCCAAAAACAGTAACAATAAGTCTCACAATGGAGAGATTACTGGTGCCCGCTCGAGCAAATTGATGAACAACGGGATGACAGTGGCAACAGTGCTACGGTCCCTCTACTCAGGGTAGCAAAGTGCTTTCATGTCCCCACAAGTTTCCTTGGCTTTCCATGTTGTTTTGTCTTCCTAGAATATTTCTGTTCTTCTCCATCTCCTCTTCACCTTCTCTTACTGCCCATCCCATCAGCTCACACCAAATGGGAATTTCCCACTCCAGTTCAAAAGGTAGCAGCCAGGAGGAAATGACTCCCCCGGCTCTCCTGTGTGGCATTGTCCTCAGACACCATCACACAGCCTATCAAACTGTGTTTTCAGTTGTGCTCTGGGCTCTTTGCTTGTGGGGACAGTAACTCTCTTCTCCCCCGAGACTGTCCCATTGCAGAACAGCGAGGGTGGAGAGGACGCCAGTGTAGCTCTTAATAAAGGGGTAAGTGGATGAATGGACGTAAATAGTAATAGGGAAAATCCAAAACATCAAATAATCCAAAACTAATCTATATGTGACTTTGGAATGTATTTCATACACATAGTCAGGGAACATCAAACACAAAACATCAAACACGGTGAAGCCAGCCTGTGCACATCCTGCCGGGTGGGGTGGCCTGGAAGAGGTGGGAACAGTCACGGGGAGGGAGGAGCCTCTTCAGGCCTCCCCTGAGCCTCGCTGGCTTATCTCGAAATCAGAGAGCCTCCAAATGTGCCCAGGGCAAAAGGTTGGATAATTAATAAGTGATTGGAACGCCTGTGGAAATAGAAGTGATCTATACATGCTGACTTAAAATGATACAAGACTAACGTTATCTCTGTTATCTCCTTTGAAGAGGTAAACTACACTTTCACCTGAAGTGGGTTCAAGAGCGGCTGGAGGGGGGCGTGAAGGAGGGAGGGCACGAGGGAGGAAGAGAGAGGAGAGGAGAGGGGAGAGAGAAGGAACCAGGCTTAAGGTTGCATGCTTTGCATGCACCCATTCTGGGTTCGAATCCTCGGCACCGCCAGGGGTCACTCCTGAGTACAGGGTCAAGAATAGCCCCAGAGGGCACTGGATGTGACCCCCAAAAAAAACCCCAACCAAAAATAAGGAAAGTGGCTTCAAGAAAGAGCAAGGCGTTTAAACTATGCACCAACCATTGGGCAAAATGCTTCCGGTATTGCAGATGCAATCACAGCAGCTGACCATAAACCCCTTTTGACCATAAACCCCTTGCTGCATGACTGACAGCAGCTAAGGACAGGGAACAGTAATTAGCATGCTTTTAGAAAACGGCTGGGGGACAGAATTGTCAACAGAGACCACTCAACACGAGCAGCAAGCAGCTCAAATCACACCAGCAGTGCAGTGGCCTGCTAACCGCCGCTACGCTCCACCTCCACCCCCAGGAAGATGCAAAGCATCCCGTCGCCTCAGCCCCTGCCCGGCAAGCCGTGGTGTGCCTGGCTGTTAACCTCCTGGGCCTCTCTGGGTCGTTCAAAGGCGACGCAGAGCCAAGTGCCCTTGAACGTTCTGCCTGGAGGAAGCCTTATCCTGGTTCACGTTCTGGATAAGTCTCCCTTTCCCTCCCCTCGGCCTTTCTTGTTATCTTTGGCATTCGCCTTTGAAAAACATGCGCCTCACTTGGAACACAGCCACGAGAGCAAACAACCTTAGAACTTTCCAAACAGCCCCGGCCGCTGAGATCCACGGGCAGCCTGGATCCTGTGGGAAGCATCTCCACACTCACAACGCCCTCGGCTCAGAATCTCCCAGATCCTGGCCCCAGAGTTTCTTGTTCGCTGGAACAGAAATGCACTTTAAAAAAAAGAAAAATGTAGCTCCCCCTTTTAATTCCCTGGAGATCCAGGCGGCTCAAGACTGTGATAAGCAAGTTGGGAGACAAAGTGTAGAAGGAGGCAGGGGGTGGATCTAGAGGGGTAGAAAAGGAGATCAAAAGTCACATCATGAAGCCTTATCACAGAATGTTCCCTCGGTGTTTGGTTCCCGATGGAGCACAAGGGGAGCGACTGGAAGGGAGAGTTGTTGCTTTAATAAATATATTTTTATCACCCCAGAAAAGTTCAAGTATGCTTGCTCATTTATGGCTGGTGATGGGGAACAATCCATTCCTTGCATGCAGTTGTGTGTGTGTGTGTGTGTGTGTGTGTGTGTGTGTGTGTGTGTGTGTTTGTTAAGGCCAAGTGAGCATCAGAAAAAAAAAATCTTAACACGAAGCCATATGAAGTGGAATTCTTTCTCAAATGTGTATTCCACATGCTTCTCTGAGCAGACGGCATAGCAAGTAGGGTGAGTGTCTCGCTTATTGAGGGCTCCGGTGTCATTACTGGAGCCAACCACCACGTTGAAATATAGTTATGCTTGGCACCCGCTATTAAATCATTTTCTCTGCCTCTGGACTTTCCTGTCGGGCTGGCGGATGTCACTTTTTGCAGCCCTATCCACTTTTCAATTTCCTGCTTCTCATGTGCTGTGACCATAAATTCAGACTTGCAGGAATCGCGGCGAGAACGTGCTTAACTGGCTCTTAGGAGGAGCCGGCGAGATCAGAGAAGTCGGTTTTCGTGATCAGTTTGCTGGATAAAGTCCTTTGGCTTTTCACATTTCCCTGGTTTCTAATGGCAACTCCCCACCCACCACCCCCCCTCCGCCCCTCGCATAGATGTGAACTGACCATAGAATAGTGAGTTTATAAAAAAGTGAACTTGCAGTCCAGAATTCAGGCATATTATATTTATATGGAACGCTCTCATTACACGTAATTTCATTTCAATTCTTTGGCTTTCATTTAATATTTTCAGGATAATACAAAATGTTAAATGTTTGTTTATATTTAATTTGTTTAATAGGCAATTTTTTTCACTGGTGGCATGAACGTGCTAGAGAAGTTGTAATACGGACAAAAGAAAAAAGGTCCAAAGGCAGGTTATCCTAGCACTGCCACACTGCACTTGAGTATTTTTCATTTGGGCATATTTCAGCCTGGTATATTTCTGTTGTGTATATTGTGGCTCCTTACAGTAGAATAATGCCACCCCTTCTACATAGTTCACATCCTGCTTTTGAAACTCACTATCTCGTGAATATTTTCTCTATGGCAGTACAGCTTCATTGCTGTTCTTTTATTATTTGCCTGCTTACTGTTTTCAGCTGGGAGAGGCGTTTATTCCAGAATAGGAATGATCATTTGGGTCCTTGACAGCTGGGAAGTCCCACACCACGCTCCTCGTCAGTCAGGGCACAGAAGAGTTTTCATTTGTCTTTTTTCAATAAGGCACATTGGTAGACATTGGTGTATATGCTTGAGAAGTGTAGAAACACCTCTTCGAAAGTAAGATGTCACTGCATGCCCACTACAAGGGTGCTTTCCCCCGTCATCCACTGGACCCCCTTCATCTTTGTGTCCACTTTATCTGCCATTTCTAGCAACTTCAGTTCTAGGGTTGGAATCCAAGGATTTGCTTTGGAATGGTTTGTCCCATTCCCTTGATTTTTTTCCCCCGTTACATCTCACATATGAGTGAGATCATCCAGCACTTATGCATCTTCTTGTGACATAATGCCCTTAAATTTTTATCTGTGTTGCTACACATAGTAAGACTTCATCTTTCATTTAGCTGAGTAATATTTTTTTTGGGGGGGAGAGAGGGAGGGAGAGAGAGATATTATACTGCATCTTCTTTTCCTGCTCATCTTTGGTGGAGTGCCTATTTGTTTTCATTTCAGATTTTGGTTACCGTAAATACTGCTGCAGTGGACATAGGTGTGCTTAACTCTTGTTGAATTTGTGATTTTTTAATATTCATCCAATAGAGAGCTGAGAGTGGAATTGCTGGATTCACTGGTAAATCTATTCTTACTATCTTGAAAAAATGCTGATTTCCAGGCAGACTGGCCCAGTTCACCTTCCCAACAGCGGTGAAGAAGGATTCCTTTTGCCCACATAACATCAGCAGCTGTTCTTTCTGGGCTTTGTGAGATCGAAAGGCCATTCTCACAGGTGTGAGGTGACATCTCGTTGGGATTTTTGTTTGCATTTCCCTGATAGGATTTTATGAGGAACATCTTGTCATGTGCCTGTTGCCATCTGTGAACCTTAGATGTTTCTGTTCATTTTTTCTGCCCATTTATGGATGGGGTTGTTTCATTGCTGAGTGCTGTGAATGCTTTATTGCCTGTTGCTGTATATATGGTATGCAGATATTTTCTCCAATTCAGTAGGATGTGTTTGATTTTACAGAAAGTTGCAGAAGCATTTAAGTTTCCATATTGTCACTTTTGTTTATTTGTTTTTGTTTTCCTCACCACTGCAGTTGGGTTCCCAAATTATTGCTATTCTTTTGATGACTATAGAATATCCAATAGAATTACTGTATCAGTGTATCACTGTATCACAGTGTCACTGTCACCCCGTTGCTCATCGATTTGCTCAAGCCAGCACAGTAACGTCTTCATTGTGAGACTTGTTGTTACTGTTTTTTGCATATCGAATATGCCACTGGTGGCTTGCCAGGCACTGCCATGCAGGCGAGATACTCTCGATAGCTTGCCAGGCTCTCCGTGAGGGACAGAGGAATCGAACCCGGGTTGGCCGCGTGCAAGGCAAAGGCCCTACCCACTGTACTATAATTGAATTACTATATGCAATAATTTACTTAACTATTTCCTGATGACTTTATATGCATTTAATAATAAATAAATGTAATACATCCTGGGTTAGAGAGAGAGTACTGGTGTTAAGGTGCTTGCCTCACTCATGGCTGACCCCAGTTTGCTACCTAGCCCCTCAGATGGTTCTCTGCTCACAGCCAGGTATGACCCCTGAGCCAATCACCCAGCGTAGCCTCTGGGCACTGCCAACCGCCAAATAACAGGCCCCTAAATCTCCTTTATTTTAGATAGGTATATATTTGTTACTGTGACTAAACTAACATAAGATTTTCAAAACTAGTTTAGGCTATTTCCAGTTCACTGTTCACTAGAGTCTAGATTATTTTCAAATTTTTACTGTATAATAACCCTGCCATGAATTATCCTCCTAAGCAAGATTTTTGTTTTGTTGATGTCTTAGAATTCTCTCAGTGGGAATCTCAGAAATGGAATAATATAGAAAAGCAGTGTGACAATTTAGAACCCAATCTTTTTTATTTTGTTTTGTTTGGGGGTGACACCCAGTGATGGTCAGGGTTACTCCTGGCTCTGCCCTCAGGAATTACTCCTGGCTGTACATAAGGCATCATATGGGGTGCCAGGGATTGAACTCAGGTCGGCCACATGCAAAGCAAGTGCCCTATCCATTGTACTATCACTCCAGTCCCCAAAGCCAGTCTTAAAAGGGAACTTTAATGGGTAGTGGTAATCTTAGAAGGCATCTGAAAGCAGCAACTAAACCACTTGGCAGGAATCCCTGAGATGAGGTATGGGCTTGGGAAATGTGCTTCATGGCTCTGCCACTAACTTCTCAAGTACACAGACTGTGTCGTGATGGTAACATGAGCTTTACGACATTTTAAATAAGGTGATGTGAAAAGCATGCGTGACTCACTGTTGAAATATGGCAATGATGCAGGGACTCTATTATGGTGGCAGGACACCTGTGCTCAAGTTCATTCTTGTGAGGCAAAGAGGAAGGAACCAACTTGAGACAATAGTTAGACACGCAGCGTCCATCTAGAAAGGATGAGGAGCCTGTTAGCAAGTGCTTTATGCCTTTGTCTTTACTGAGTGCCTGATGGATGGTGAGATGCTTTGTAATCAATAATTGAAGGAAATCAAAATAAAAACTTAACCAAGGGGGATGTTTCCCATAACAAAAATTCTCAAGCAGTAATAGTAATAGTTTTAAACTATTAATGTAACACAATGTTAACTTCCATTTTAAACAGTTGTAGCATTCTATTCTAGAGTCAGTGTCATTTTATTAACTCCTGTATTCTTTTCTGTCAGCCTCAGAATGTCTCCCCCAAGGAACCAGTATGACAATAATAGTTGGAAATGATCACGCTGGACAAGAATTGAGTGTTAAAAGTAGGTAAAGGGGTAGACACAATAACCTTTCGGTATCTGTATTGCAAACCACAATGCCCAAAAGGAGGGAGAGAGAGAGAGAGAGACAGAGAGAGAGAGAGAGAGAGAGAGAGAAATGCCTGCCATGGATGTAGGTTGGAGGGAGTGATAGAAAAACTGGGGACACTAGTTGGTGCTGGGAAATGTACACTGGTGGAGGGATGGGTGTTGGAACATTGTATGATTAAAATCTAATCATGAGCAGCTTTGTAAGGGTCAATCTCAAGTTAAAAAATCTTTAAAAATATAAAAAAGAATGTCTCCCCAATTTGAGATGGAGCAACTAACAACTAAAGACTTTATGTCTTACCTAAGGTATAAATATTAAGGGAAAGATTAAGAATTCGAACCCAAACTCTCCACTTCCAGGTCCTACTCTACTGAAGTAGGATTGTTCCCAAAAGGTTCACAGGGTGATTCCGTAACTTTATAAATGATGGGACGTACCAGTTCCGGTTCCGTTGTGCTGATTTCCGCTCGGTATCTGTAGTTAACGGGGTTGAAAATATTTGGCAGACAATTGGCAGAACCTTGGCCAAGGTTCCAAATTCCTTCTTTGCCATCTCCATTGTGCTCACAGTGTCCTCCTCTGTAGCTGAGAGAAGCTCATTAACTTCAAGCATGAGTGCCCAGGGGCCACTTGCAGTCAGCTTGGGACCGTATTGTGCCAGGATCAAGCCCAGGTCACCTACATCCTTAGCATATGCTCCAACCCTTTGAGCTATCTCCTCTGGCCTTCAAATGCAGTTTTAGGGGATGAAACAAAAATGGCAGGATCCGGGCTGGAGCAATAGAGTACAGCAGGTAGGGCGTTTGCCTTGCATGCGGCCGACCTGGGTTCAATCCCCGGCATCCCTTATGGTTCCCCCAAGCACCGCCAGGAGTAATTGCTGAGTGCAGAGCCAGGAATAACACCTGAGCCTTGCTGAGTGTGACCCCCCCCCCCAAAAAAAGCAAAAAAAAAGTAGCATGATCCATTTTCTTAAAATGTATAAACTATATGGAAATATATAAAATTTTCTCTTCCATAGTGATACCAAAGTATATTACATTTTTCCCTGTTAGAAGTGTATAACATAGGAGCCTTTGTATCTTGTTTATAATTGTCTATGGAGATATAATATTCTTTTTTTAAAAAGCTTGTCCATTATAGACCACCGAAGACCACCGGAACCTAGCCACAGCCATGCTCAAGGCCCCTCTCCACACGTTCAGACAAGCCTCACGCATGAAGGTACCGGCAGAGGAACCCAGGTGTGTGTAATCCCATCAACGGACAACATCCAGAGACTTAAAAGCAAGCTCCCAGAAGCACGCAGCCGATTTGCAGCTGTGCGATATCTTATAACCTACTTCTTCCTCTGAGAAACTAGCAAGCTACTGAGAGCTTCCTGCCCACATGGGACAGCCTCGCAAGCTTCCCATGGTGTATTCATATGCCAAAGCCAGTAACCAGCTGGATCTCATTCCCCTGACCCTGAAAGAGCCTCCAATGCGGCATTGTTTGGAAGACCGAGTAGAGAGAGGCTTCTAAAATCTCAAGGACAGGACGAATGGAGAGGTTACTGAGACCGCTCGAGCAACTCGATGATCAACGGGATTTCATGATCGTGATCGTGATCATCCATTATAGAATATTGCAAAAATTACATAAATTTATAAAAAAAATGAGATCAACTTCAATTTTACCATCTTGAAACATACGCTATTAGTGTTCAAACTAATATTTTTCCTGTATGTGCCTATGAATAAACCCACTTTAAACAAGTATAATGGTTTTAACATACACTGAGTATTGCATATATATATAAGAATAAACTTATATTTTATTCTTATATATAATATATAATATATATTATATAATATATATTCTTATATAATATATAATATCATATATTATATAATATATATTCTTATATAATATATATTATATAATATGTATTATATATAATATATATTATATATAAGAATAAAATATAAGTTTATTCTTATATATATATATGAATAAACACAAGGGGCTGGGGCCATAGTACAGCGGGGAGGGCGTTTGCCTTGCACACGGCCGACCCAGGTTCCATCCCTGGCAACCCATATGGTCCCCCGAGCACTACCAGGAGTAATTCCTAAGTGCAGAGCCAGGAGTAAATCCCTGAGCATCGCCGGGTGTGACCCCCCCAAAAAAATAAAGCATAGGGGCTGGAGCAATAACACAATGGGTAGGGGCTTTGCCTTGCACGCAGGTGACCCAGTTTTGATTCCCAGTATCCCACATGGTCCCCGGAGCACCACCAGGAATTATTCCTGAGTGCAGAGCCAGGAGTTAAACCTTGTGCATCAAAAAAAAATAAAAATAAAAAAATAAACCTTGTGCATCGCCGAATGTAACCCCAAAAAAGGGGAAAAAAAGAATAAACACAAATCCTTTGTGTTAGTGCTTACTTATTTTTTTCCCTAAGATACAGTTCAACTATATCATGTTTGATTTTCTGAAATCAAATATTTTTTAATGAAAACAAAGCAAAAGGGATGGTTTTGTCAATGTTTTTCTCCATTTAAATCATGTGACCACATGTCCTAGGGATTTTGAAGAAATAAATACATTTCATGGGAGTCAGGGCAAATGAAAACAAACAAGGAATTCAAGAGTAATCTGTCAAGTTTCACACAGTCATGCTTACAACTTCACAGCAACCTTTGAGATTAAATTGTGATTTCCAGACAGAGAATCCAGAGTCCTGAACCCTTCTCCTGTTTTATTTCACTGATGTTTGAAAAGCACTGGTGGTCTTGTAAGAGAAGCCGAGTTGAGAGAGGAAGTGGCCAAAATCAGAGAGAAGTCTAGGGAAAGAAAAACATTACCCTTTGATCCTCACAGAAAAATTAAAAGTCTGACTTTTCTTGTGCCAGACTATTTATAGGGGTGCAAAGAGAAAATATTTAAACTTTGTTTTTAGATTTTCACTTAAAAATCATATTTTTGTAAATGTACCTCATGATGTTACATTACAACAGCAAGAGATGTACACATTTTATGAATAAGTACATGCATATTGAGGGTTAACCAATGTTTAGGAAAATTTATACAAGAAAATAAACTATTGTTTTACTTTTTTGTAAAAAAGTCGTTTTCATGGTAGAATTGCATAAAATGAACATTTGAGATGACTATTTATGCCCTCTCAAAATCTCTACTGGAGACCTGTAAGCAGTTTTAAGGGGTGTGAAATCATATCCTCCCTGGAAAATGTCCTGATTAAAGTTAGTTTCTCACAAACTTTTTTCTGATCACCTTACTAATTGTTTCTGGCTAAGGAACAGGGCCTTCTGCTCAGGGCCATTCCCTGTGGTTATGGGGATTGGATTCCTTTGCCCTTCAACATTTATTAAATGAAGTTCTCTAGAGAGGACTGTTTTCAGCCCAGTGAAGGAAATGGGAAACATAAAGACAGCGTCCAGACAATAACCTAGCATTCGGGAAAAAGTGAGGATTGAACTCTTCATGTGACCTGGGACATGAAGGGCAGAGTTCCATAGAGTAGAGAGGACCAGGGGCAGGGATGCTAGCTCATCTTCCCTAAGGAACTTGACCAAGCCAGGGAGATGTGCATGCTAAGTGAAATGAGTCAGAAAGGGAGGGACAGACATAGGAGGACTGCACTCATTTGTGGAGTATAGAATAACATCACATGAGGCTGACACCCAAGGACTGTAGATATAAGGGCCAGGAGGATTGCCCCATAGTTGGAAGACTGCTTCATGAGCTGAGGGGAGAAGGCAGATGGAATAGAGAAGGCATCACTAAGAAAATGATGGCTGGAGGAATCAGTCTGGATGGGAGATGCGTGCCAAAAGTAGATAATGGACCAAACATGATGACCTCTCAGTGTCTGTGTTGCAAGCCATAATGCCCCAAAGTAGAGAGATTATGGGGAATATTGTCTGCCATAGAGGCAGGGGGAGGGTGGCAAAGGGGGAGGGTATACCCGGGATATTGGTGGTGGGGAATGTGCACTGGTGTAGGGATGGGTGTTTGATCATTGTGTGATTGTAACCCAGACATGAAAGCTTGTAACTGTCTCATGGTGATTCAATCAAATTTTTAAAAAGCCAGGGAGATGTGGCAAGTCAGTTGAAAGAAAGCGAATAGTTCAGGGGCAGCCAGTTGCCAGATGACAAAGTGTTCACTTATAATCATGGAAATCCAGATTAAGATGACAAAGAGAGATCACCTCACACCAGTGAGAATGGCGTATACGAGAAAGAAAGGAACAATCTGTTTTGATGGGGATGTGGTGAAACTCTCCTGCATACTGGTGGGAATATTGTATAGCACAACCCCTATGGGAAACATTTGATTATTCCTCAAAAAACTAAAAATAGAGCTTCCATATGACTCAGTGATCTTACCACTTGATACCTGCCCCCAAGACACAAAGACATTCATTAGAAAAGATAAGTGTTCTTGTAGCACTTAGTATAATAGTGAGGATATGGAAGCAACCAAGATAACCAATGACAGCAGAGCGGATAATGAGATTGTGGGATATATCCACATAGAATACCCAGCAGCCACCTGGAATGATGAAAGCATGTAATTCGCTGCAACTTGGGTGGAACTGGAGGATCTTATGTTAAGTGAAATCAGAAGACAAGAACAAATACCATATGTTCTCACTGATATCTGTAGTACATGGAGTAACATGTCTAAGAAATGGAAGGTATCGGGGGGCTGGAGTGATAGCACAGCGGGTAGGGCGTTTGCCTTGCACGCGGCCGACCCGGGTTCGATTCCCAGCATCCCATATGGTCCCCTGAGCACCGCCAGGGGTAATTCCTGAGTGCAGAGCCAGGAGTGACCCTTGTGCATCGCCAGGTGTGACCCAAAAAGCAAAAAAAAAAAAAAAAAAAAAAAAAAAAGAAATGGAAGGTATCAAAGGTGGGCAAAACAGTGGCTCTAGATTACCAGAAATAGAAATGCCAAGGAATGAGAAAAACAAAGGAGGAAGAAAAAAAAGGAAGGCTGGGAGTAACATAGGCGCAAGGAATGGGAGCCTTGAGTTCGTATGTGTTATAGAAACAAAGTACCTAATATTTCTAAACCCTACGACCAGACAACAGAAAGCTTGTGACCCAAAATATGATGCTTCGATTTTATTTAATTTTTAAATTATTTATTTATTTTTCATTGATGCCATGATTTACATAGTTATTCATAACAGAGTTATTTCAGGCATACAATGTTCAAACTTCTTGGTGAGGTGTTCATGTCCTTGAATTTTTATACTATATGCTTACTTATTATTCTAACCTATGGAGTCTCTTTTGATAGATCTGCTAACAACTTTGAGATTAAATTGTGATGTCCCAGAGAATCCAGGGCCCTGAACCCTTATGAGCTTTCCTTTGTATGTAAGTTCCTTTTTTGATCTTGCTGCTTTCAACATTTTGTTTCTATCTTGGATTTTGTTATTTTGGGGGTGCAATGTGTCTTGGAGTTCTCTTATTTCACTGGGATCCTTCAGGCATCTAGGATTTCACTGTTTGTCATCCTCAATTCTGGGAAGTTCTTAGTGATCATTTATCTAACTAGTGTTTCTTCCTCATATTTGCTTTCCTGTTCTTTAGAGACTTCTACATCTCTTCAGCTGTTCCTCTTGAACTCATCCCGTATCTCTGGTATGCTGTTCATTTCTTTTCAGACTATTTTCCACTTCAGGCTATTCCCTAGTGGTTTCCTCCTTCTCATTAGAGCTCCTCAATCTTTTGCTCAGTTTCTGTTCTGCTATTCAGTACCCCCGACTTTTGGGGGTGCAGGGGGCACACCCAGTGATGCTCAGAGGTTAATTCCTGTCTCTGTGCTCAGGAATTATTCTGGGTGATGCTCAGGAGACCATATGGGATGTCAGGAATCAAACGTGGGTCAACTACATGCAAGGGATATGCCCTACCCACTGTGCTATCCCTCCATTCCTCTATTGACTGCTTTTTTTTCCATATCACTGCCATCTTCTTCATTTCTGTCATTTCTGACTTGCAGTAGTTTTGTTATCCCAACGCTCATATTTTCTCATACTTTGCTGACTGTGTTTATCATTTCCTTGAACTTATTCTTGTAAACAAATTTGTAAATCATAGTGTCCAAATAAAATTAAAAAAAAAGACAAACTAAGAAAAAAGCAAATAATTCAAAGGCAGTAGGAGCTCAGGGTTGCTTAGAAATATAAAGAGCCAAATACCATACAAAACACTTTTCTGCATTATTGGTTAATTGCCACATGAGTTTAATAGATGTCAGAGGAAATGCCTAATGAGAGTGAACAACTGTATCATCAGATCTTTCAAGTAGTAAATGTGAACACTTGCAGTGGTGCTCCCAGCTATGGTCATGACAAAGTCTGAAATCTGTAGACCTACTACCCCAGAGTCTGAAACCGAACCTGGGCTATTTCTTGAAAAGCTCAGGCTTACTATATGCAAAGGATAAATCTGGTTTCTGTTCTTATGCTAGAGTTTAAAAGTTTACAATAAATTAGAATCCAGGAGGCTGGAGTGATGGAACCATAGGGTGGGGTGTTTGCCTTGCATGCATCCCACTCAGGTTTGATTCCCAGCATCCCATCTGGTTCCCCAAGCACCGCCAGGAGTAATTCCTGAATGCAGAGCTAGGAGTAATAATCCCTGAGCATCACCAGGGGAGTGACTCAAAAAGAAAAAAAAAATAGAATTCAGTCAAAGAAATTGGTTCGGGGAGCATGAATACAATTACATATGAATTGGAACCAGAGCAATATTACTGGAGGTGGGCCATGCTTGCCTTACACTTAGCAAACTCTGGTTTATCTCCGTCATCCCATAGGGTCCTCCAAGCAGCACCAGCAGTGATCCCTGAGCACAGAGCCAGAAGTAAGTCCTGAGTACACCTGGGCATGACCCAAAAGGGAAAAAAAAACTAAACAAAACAAATACATATGAATTGAAATGGACCCTCTAATTGTGGATTTGGACTTTATTTTAAGGAAATGAGGGGGCTATTATTTTCCCTCGATAGTGATTTAATTCTAGTTTGGGACAGAGAGGAGGGCTGCAGTGTGCACAGGAGTTAAGAGTAGAGGAGTTAGAGGTAGGTAAAATCTTGATTCTCTGCTTTATTTGACCTTGGATTCAACTTTGTCTAACCTGGAAAACTTTCAGCAAGTTTCTGTCTTCTCGTCTATACTTGGGAACCTTAACACTATTTTGTAGAGTTGTTGGAGGGATTACAGACACAAGTTGTAGGAAAAGTCCCTCCCCCATAGTAGGCACTTAATAAATTGTTGTTATTCTTAAATTCTATTTTCATCTTTTTAGAACTGTGATACTTCCTGACAAACAACCATTTTGTCCAGTGCAATTACAAATTTGTGCAATCTGTGAATATGAGCTACTTCCATATAATTTTCTCAATCTTTGCGCATTAAAATTAAATATAGAACTCCTGTAGGGATGGATAGCTTTCAGTTGTTCATACCTATAAAAAGATCACCACTTAACTGAGGTCAGAATTGGGTTAAAGCAACCCTCCAGACGAGTAGTAAAATGGGGTTTTAAATAAATCTGTCTGTTTGTATTTCATTCCCTCCACTTCCTGATAGAATGAAAGTGTATTAGAAAATAATCAGGATGTGGATTTTTAAAAAACACATTCTCTCCACCTTTATTACCTACATAGGCCCTCTAACCTCTTCATCTAGTGACCCTGCTAAGTTGGGTCCTTCACAGGTAACAGTGAATTTTAAGCATAATATTTACTGCATTCTTCATTCTGTGGGGACATGGATTTGATGGGAAGAATATATTTGAAGTTCTAACCTGGGACAATGTGGAGAAGTTACAGGGTAAAAATATACAGATAACTTGGCAAAGTTTATAGTCTCTTTAGAGAACGTATCATTCCCTCTCCAGAAAGGGCTTTTTGCTCCAGACATAAGTCATAAATCGCTGTTACAAAAACTCAATTGGTACCACTAGTAATGTACCAAGAGTAGCACACCACATGTGATGGTATTTAAAGTAGATGGCAACCAATCTGGGGAAAAAAAATATATGTATATACATAGACATATACATATATACACATATATATGTATACACACACAAGGCTCAACCTTTAACAACATGTTAGTAATTTCTTATGGATGGGCTTAATGGCTCCTGGATGAAATACAACAATCTTCACACACTTTCCTCTAAGGAAACTTTTTTGAAGCATTTTTTAACGTATTATTCATAATAATCAATACAAAATAAATTCTTTCGATTCTGCTTTGGGGGCAGAGTTTGGGGTTCAGGGTGAAAACATTCGAAATATAGTGGTGGGAAGGTGGAATGGTGGTGGGATTGGTGTCGGAATATTAAATGTAAATTATTGCGAACAATCTTATAAAAAATACAGTTAAATTTTTTAAAAGCTCGGCTGAGAATTGTGCTCGGCAGCTTTCGGAAACGCTTGCTTGTGAGCTGGATGAAATTCCCATCTGCTGGGAGCAACCCCCTGCGTGCACCCCAGGATTTTTTCATCAGAGGCTTGAGACTTGTGAGTTAATGGAGTTCACGATCCACCCTTCCGCTTTCCCGCTAAGCAGGTCTCCGAAGAGTATTCCCGGACTCATTCTATTCCAAGAGAGACCTTACGGCTGAAAATGCCAAATTATCATCGACATCGTTTTTGTCACTTATTAAGGAAGTCTCTCGGTTGTCAAGTTGCCCTTCTCCCGAGATGCAGACGAGCAGTCAGTTCCCGCGTTGCCCCCCGTTTTCCTGCTCAGCGTCGGCAATCTGGAGACCGGCCTGCAAATCCCAACCCGTTAGGCCAAGGTCACCTTCTACCCTCCAGCTCCCACTTCAACCTAGACAAGTTCCATCGTGCCTCACAGCCGACAGTCGCGAGGTTCCAACAGTCCAACCGTATTTGCCTTTGTGTCAACCACCCCTTCAGTCTTCCCCGGGAGTGTTTGCTGTTCTGGTGAACAGGGACCAATCATTGTGGAAATGGCCCGTGTCACCATGGAATCTTCCTCTCTGGCATGAGTCCAGAGGGCTTTGCGGAACAGACCTGGCAGTATGCTGGGCTTTAGCCAGTCTGCACTGGGGGGGTAAAACCTCAGTGTGAAGTTGGGGGGGGGGGGGGGTTGGGAGAGGGCCTGGGTGTCTGTATCAGCCGATTCCCTGCTTTCCTGCTGCCCCTTCGGTCACGTGCTGGGCCCTGCTGAACTCTGCATCAGAACTTCGGTTTCTTCCCTGGAAAATGACTGCATCCCGTGGCCAAGGCGTTCCCCCCAACCTCGAGGGGTGATTATGAGGGGACCCCGACAGAACAGAGAATGGTGGCTACCAGGAAGTGGAGGTCAGAGGACAGAGGAACTTGTTCTGTGGGCAGAGAGTCGGAGTGTCACCAGATGCCCGGGGGGTCACGAGACCGACAGGAGAGTGGGCAATGTTCACGTGCACTTAGTGCCACTGAGAAGTCGTCGTGAAAGCGGGTAATGGCACATTTTACACCCTGTATGTTTGGTGCGTTTGACTACAATCACCAGTTGGGGGTGGGGGGGAGGAATAACTGGTTCAGAGCCATCACCCCATCTTTACAGGAAAAGTGCCACTTCAGCGTCTGGCCCCAAGCTGTTCCTTTCCATTGTCTGGACTCATCACAGTTCCCCGTTGCCAGGGAGGCGCTTCCGGTCATTGTGGAACTGTGTCACAGGAGGGTTATTGGAGGGACGCAGGGCAAAGGTCAAGGGTGATTCCGCAGGGCCTGGCTTCTCCGGTCACTCATTCATCCCCATGCCTCTGTCTTCACGCCTTCTGCGTCACACCGTTTGGAAGCTTCTCTCTTTGTTGCTGTTTCGCTTGGTTGCGTATTTTTTTCGAGCCACTCCTGATCATGCTCAGGGTTACTCCCAGCTCAATATTGAGGGGCTGCGGGGGAGGCACGGGGCTGCTTCCCAGCAGTGCCTGGGGGGCCACTCTGAGGTGGGACCCAAACCAGGGCCTCCTTTAGGGGGATGACACTTGGGTGGCTATCTAGTGAGGCCCGAGATAAGAGCAACACAGCTCCTCAAATGCTGAAGTTCCCATGGCCATAGCCCCGTGGCGTCTTCTAAGTGAGTCTCTCCTGGCCCGTCGTCCCAATAGGAAGCATCACGTGAGTTGGGACTGCCAACGCCATGCTCTCACCCCATCCTCTGCCCTTCACCTCTCCATGGTTTGCCGTCTCGGTGATTCCCGGCATGCCGGCAATGGTCTCTGAGCTTGGCGTGATCTGCCTTTGTCCCAGGCACACACGCCTCTTCCCTCTGTCTTAACATATCTTGCCTCTGAGCCCTCCCTGCCATCCTGCACCAGGGAAGCAAAAGTCCTACTTCTAGGCCTGGAGCCGGGCCCGCCGTCTATCTGCAATGTCTCTTCTGGCAAATATCTGCAGCGCTGGATGAGGGGCTGGGGGCGGCGGTGGGGGGTGGCTTCTCCCTGTCTGCACTCGGCTCCTCACTCTCTCAGCCCTCAGCACTCCTCCTTCCTCTCCCTTTACATCAGAGAAGGCGGGTGGCATCCCTGCTTCCGCCGTGGAACTCCGGGGCCCAGGTTCTGCTGGGCCAGGCACCTCCTGGTTTGCTGGTTAGTGGACAACCCCCATGGGGATAAGGGAACTCGTCTGCGCTCCCTGCTCACCTTCTCCCTCTTCTCCGCGTGGCTTCTGCGAAACCGTATCCTTTGATTCCTGCCCCAGGCCCAGCTGTGTGTGTGCAAACAGCAGGTGGAGATGGGGCTCCCTGAGCTGCCCCGGGTCTGGACCAGAAGCGTCCAGTCTCTCACCATCAAGGACAGCTGGTCACTCCCCCTCGCTCCATTGGGAGGGCCGGGCCCAGCGCCAGTCCGCTTCCCTTCTCTGGGCACACCGTGCGTGGATCAGGACACAGCTCTTCCCAGTTCTGGCGAGGGTTTCCGGTGACATCTGCGACACGTTTCCAAGTTCCAGCCCCTTCCCTCTTTCTCTGTCAGCTCAGAGAATTCAGAACCAACCAGCACAGCCCAATGAATTAGGGCCACTTGTTTTTTAAAATTAATTTATTTTTGAATTAGTGAGTCACCGAGAGGGTACGGTTACAGATTTACACATTTTCGTGCTTGTGTTTCCCTCATACAATGTTCGGGAGCCCATCCCTCCACCAGTGTCCATTCTCCACTACCAATGGACCCAGTATCCCTCCACCCGCCAATCTTATTCCCCCCCCCACCCCACCCGCCTCTGTGGCAGGGTATTCCATTTTGTTCTCTCTCTCCTTTTAGGTGTTGTGGTCTGCAATAGGGGTATTGAGTGGCCATCCTGTTCAGTCTCTAGTCTACTTTCAGCACTCATCTCCCTTCCCGCACGGGATCTCCAATCACATTTTTCTTGGTGTTCCCTTCTCTATCTGGGATGCCTTTCCCCCAGCATGTGAGGCCAGCTTCCAAGCCATGAAGCCAACGTCCTGGTATTATATACTACTATTCTTGGGTGTTAGTCTCCTACTCTGCTATTTTATATTCACAGATGAGTGCAATCTTTCTATATCTGTCTCTCTCTTTCTGACTCATTTCACTTAGCATGATACTTCCCATGTTGAGCCACTTATATGCAAAGTTCATGACTTCATCCTTTCTAACAGCTGCATAGTATTCCATCGTATAGATGTATCAAAGTTTCTTTAACCAGTCATCTGTTCTCGGGCACTCGGGTTTTTTCCAGATTCTGGCTATTGTAAACAGTGCTGTGATGAACATATAGGTGCATTTCGACTATACTTCTTTGCTTCTCCGGGATATATTCCCAGCAGTGGTATTGCTGGATCAAGAATTAGGACCACTTGTTATTTTGTTATTAGTGTCACTCAGGGGCAGTGTCCAGTGCTCCTGTCTCAGGGGACCATGCAGTGCTGGGAATGCAAACCTGGTGTCCCGCATGCCAAGCATGTGTGTCCCTCCGCTCCATGTTTCCCGGCCTTTCTGTGACTGTGACTTCCTTCTGACCTCATTTCCTTCCTGTGGGCCCCCTGTCCCCAACCGCTTGGTC
This sequence comes from Sorex araneus, assembly GCF_027595985.1. Classification (NCBI taxonomy): domain Eukaryota; kingdom Metazoa; phylum Chordata; class Mammalia; order Eulipotyphla; family Soricidae; genus Sorex; species Sorex araneus. The sequence goes on from NC_073303.1 coordinate 13,023,109, forward strand.
CCCTTGTTTGATGCGCTGGGCCCTATTCGTGCGGTTTTCAGCTGTGGCCTCCTGGGGGCCGCAGGAAGCCCCCAACTAAGGAGAAACTCTAGCTGAGTGAACTGTCTGGCCCGGGACTTGGTGTCCCTGCACGTCACAACTAAGAATTTCCTAGTTTGGGGCGTGGAGCGGGAGTAACAGCAGGTAGGGCATTTGCTTTGAGCACGGCCGGCCCAAGTTCAATCTCCGGCATCCCGTATGCCCGCAGGGTGCCCTGAGCACTGCCAGGAGTAATTCTTGCGTGCAGAAAACCCTGAACATTGCCAAGTCTGACTCAAAAGCAAAAAAGAAAAAGAATTTCTAGTATTAGAGAATAAAACAAAACAGAAAGCGAAAGAGCTCTCAAGCCATGGTACTTTATTTTCGTGGGAAGGGGCAGGGGAGGTTGCTGGGGGGAGACAGCAGCTGTCCAGCTGTGCTCAGGGATGACTCGTGTCCCAGTGCTCAGAGGAACAGAGGCAGTGTTGGGAATTGAACCGAGTCAGCAGCCGACAGCATAGGCCTCGTTGGCCCCCGCCCTATGGCTCCCCTTCCTTTACTTTTAAAATCCAGGGTGCGAGCTGGAGAAACAACCCAGTGGGCTGCAGCACACACTTTGCATGGCGGAGACCCGGGTTGGCTGGACCCCCGGCCCGCCTGCTCCCCCGAGCATCTCCGAGCATTCCTAAGCAGCGAGCCGGTGAGCCAGAACCCCGCCTGGTGGGGCCCCCTTTCCCTCCGCCAGAGTTATAAAATGCAGGAAGCCCCCACAGGCCTACTACCCACTCCCTCCTCTCCCCTCTTCCCTCCCTGGTTTCCATCAGGTTGCAGTGTTCTGCCGGGCAGGGGGGCGTTGGCAGAGAGGGGCTTCTCTCCCCGTCCCTCTCCCAAAGCCAGTGTGTCTGGCAGCTGGTGGTAGCCTGTGATTGTCGCTCAGCAATGTGGCCCCGTGACTTCACGTGCTGGACCTCGGAGAGGGGTTGTCTGCCGTGCCCAGTGCTGGGTGGCCACCTCTGAGCCATCAGAGATGAGGGTCTCAGGCCCTGAAGCTGAGCCACGACCCCACAGAGCCGTCCAGGAGGCCCTGAGGGACCCTCCTGGCCTTGGCTGGGGGGGTCCTGAGGGGGTTTGCCAGAGTCTCCAACAGGAAGTGCTTGTGTCCCAGGGCTGAGGGCTGAGCAAACGTGGGGCACCAGCCCGTGGGGGGAGGGAGAGTTGGGAGATTTGGTCCCTGCTGGGAGAAGCGGTGCTGAACGGTCACTTGAAATTCCAGACGGATCTTTTTGAAGAGCTGCCTCCTTTCTTACATGTTTATTTTAGGGGGAACACCCAGCTGTGCTCAGGAATCTCTCCTGGTGGTGCTCGGGGGGACCCTAGGCGGTGCTGGGGATTGAACCTGGGCAAGTGCACGCTCTCTCCCCCCCTCTCCCTCTCTCCTTCTCCTTCCCCCTCTCTCTCCCTGTTTCTCTCCCTCTCTCCCTTCTTTCCTTCTTGCCCCCTGTTTCCTTCTCTCTCCATCTCTCTCTTTCTCTCCCCTCTCTCCCTCTCTCTCCCATCTCTCTTCCTCTCTCTCTCCTTCCTTTCTATTTTCCCTCCCTCTCACTCTCTCCCCCTCTCTCCCCATTTCTCCCTCCCTTTCTCTCCCCTCTCTCTCCCTCTCTCCCATCTCTCTCTTCCTCTCTCCCTCTCTCCCTTTCTCCTTCTCCCTCCCTCTCACTCTCTCCCCCTCTCTACCCCTTTCTCCCTCCTTTTCTCTCCCCTCTCTCCCTCTCTCCCCTCTCTCTCCCTCTCTCCCATCTCTCTTCCTCTCTCCTCCCTTTCTACTTCTCCCTCCCTCTCACTCTCTCCCCCTCTCCCCCTTTCTCCCTCCCTTTCTCTCCCCTCTCTCTCCCTCTCTCCTCTCTCTCTCCCTCTCTCTCCCATCTCTCTTCCTCTCTCCTCCCTTTCTTCTTCTCCCTCCCTCTCACTCTCTCCCCTTCTCTCCCCCTCTCCCTCCCTTTCTCTCTCCCTCTCTCTCCCTCCCTTTCTCTCCCTCTCTCCCCCTCATTCTTCTACTCTCTCCCTTTCCCTCTCACTCTCTCCCCTCTGTCTTTCCCTCTCCCCCGCTCTCCTACTCTCCCTTTCTCTTTCCTCCCTCTCTCTCTCCCTCTCTCTCTCCCTCACTCCCTCCCTTCTTGAGGCTGCTTTTAAACACCCCAATGATCCCTCCCATTGCAACAGCACCTGTCTTGTGGGGTCAAAGATCACCTTCTGACTCTGACTGGGGAGCCTGTCAGCTGTAGGGGTCCCTTAAAGTTCTTTGCAGGCACAGCCTTTCTGCAGAATCCTCTGAAGGGCACAGATTTTTATAAATAAGTGTTTCTTGTGGGGAAAGGGTGCTTTAAGGTTGCTGCTTGGAGCATCTGTTTTTTTCCAGAAAATGTGAGCTGTTTTTATTATCAAATGTCTTTTGGCCTTGTGACCCGAAACCAAGTATCACAAAAGGTTTGAATGTCATAAACTTAAAAAATAAAACAAAAACACCAGCCCTGCCTACGCTGGCATTTGAACCAGTGAAAATGTTCCTGTGTAATTCAGGCTTAAGGTTTTCAATCGCTGAAGCTGCTGAGGCAGATTCTGCTTGGACTCGAGACTGATTTATTTGTGCTGGAAGGAAGGCTGTGCCCTTATGCCTTGGTGACAGCAGAAGTAAGCTTTGGCCAGGTCTGCGCATAGTTTGGGGATGAAGAAAATAAGTTTTGAAAGGCAATGGGCATTGCTGATTATAGATTTTTATTAGGAACAGATGTGGGGCCGTGGATTGTTAGTGGTAGACGAACTGTGAGTGGAACAACGAGCTGACGGAGAACCATAGTAACTTCTTTTAAGAGAGGGCAATATTAACAAATTGAATGCATCATCTTTTTCTTTTTCTTCCAGGAACCGCTTTATCATCCAAACAAGCTCAGGTATTTATTTCTGTATCTGTTGAGTAATGCGCACACAGCGGGCCTATTTCTGTTCACATACCTCCAGGCTGGAACAGAGGTGGAGAAAGTAGCGATACAAAATCTTTTGCCAATGTGCTAAATCTTCAGGTTTTTCCCCCTTGAAATCTGTGTTGAGCCTCCCCCCTTCGAGCAGCTGGATCCTCGCTGAGGCGAGCAATGCCGATTCTAGCAGCGCGCTCTATGCCACAAGAGTATTTTTTAAATTTTAATTTAATTTTTTTGCTTTTTAGGTCACACCCGGCGATGCACAGGGGTGACTCCTGGCTCTGCACTCAGGAATTACTCCTGGCGGTGCTCAGGGAACCATATGGGATGCTGGGAACTGAACCAGGGTCGGCTGCATGCAAGGCAAATGCCCTACCCACTGTGCTATCGCTCCATACCATAAGAGTATTTTCTTACCCCAACGCTCTATACCGTAAGAGTATTTTCTGCGTTTCAAGCCCAGCCTGCTTCCCCTCCCAGGCTGGCATTAAGCGTTTAGCGTTATTCGGTGGGGCGGGGGGCTTGGGAGACAGATCATGGTCAGGTCTGTCTGGTCTCACCCCCATCTCATTTTGCCCCACGTCATTCTTGAAGACTCTTTCATTGAAGGACCAGCCACGGAAAGTTCCCACTGATACTTCCAGTCATGTCCCCTGGCGCCAAACCCACGCAGCTGACCACATTGCCGTTCGGAGCAGCCGGAGAAATGGAGAGTTCCTCTGGGTGGGTGACCACTGCCAAGTTAGACAATCAGGACTCAGGCCAGGAGGGGCAGCACAGGGATGATGACCCCTAGCATGCGCGCTACTGACCTCGGTGTGATTTCCCATACCGCACATCACTGGGGGCCATCCTAGAGACTCAGAGCACCCCGGGGTGGCCCGGGAAATCTCTCACAGCTCGGAATAGAAGAGCAGGAGCTCCCCAGGGCCTTGGCCTTGTTCTGATCCATCAGCCCAGCTGGCCAAGAATTCCCAGGAGAATTTCCCCTGACTTCCTGAACAACACTTTGGACAACACCACACACACACACACACACACACACACACACACATACACACACACACACACACACACACCAGCACCATCACTACCACCAATAAAACAAGGAATCAAGGCTCTACTTTGTCAAAGGAGGAGAAACAAACACTGGAGTGGCCGGTGAACAGGGCTGCGGGCTTGTGCAGGGTTACGCTGTTGTCCCTGGGGGAGGAGAATTCCTTTTCCCACCAGGGTTTGATTGGAATTGAGGGTTGCCTTTTAGCAACCCGACGCGATGCGTTTTACAAAAACAGACCTTCTGACCTACTTGCCTGTCCCATCGCCTTCCTGCCTCGGAGACAACTGTCTGCGTGTAGCTCCTAGCTGTCTTGCTCCTGCCCATCCTGTACTTTGTGTAGTCAGCTTTTAGAGGTCTTTGATTTATAGAAAAGTTTTGTCTTACGGGGACCGAGGAGATAGTAAAGGAATTCAGGCACTTGCCTTGCAGGTGGTCGATGCCAGTTCGATCCACGCATATGGTCCCTGAGCACTGTCAAGAGTGACCCTTGAACACAGAACCAAGAGAAAGCCCTGAGCACTGCCAGGTGTCTCACACACACACACACACACACACACACACACACACACACACACACACAGACTCTTGCATCAGATCTTTTCCACTGATGGCCTCTGTAAAGGTCACTCGTGGCTGTGCATAGTACTTCTGAATAACTCCTAGCGACATTTAGACATTTACCCATTTGGCCTCCTAGTGACAGCCACGCAGGGCCCCTTTAGCTGCCCTGCAGTGCTCATGGCTCCCCTGGCCCCGGTGATGGCTAGTGGTAGCCAGTGTCATAGGTGGGAGAGTAGGTTCTGAGAAGTTTAGAATTGAGCCCAGGTCCCCAGCTAATGTTCTTGGGCGAAGAAGAGGTAATGAGCCCCCTCAAAATCTACTTGTATATCACTGTCACTGTCATCCCGTTGCTCATCGATTTGTTCGAGCGGGCACCAGTAACGTCTCTCATTGAGAGGCTTATTGTTACTGTTTTTGGCATATCCAATACGCACGGGGAGCTTGCCAGGCTCTGCCGTGTGGGCTCGATACTCTCGGTAGCTTGCCGGGCTCTCCGAGAGGGGCAGAGGAATCGAACTTGGGTCGGCCGCATTAAAGGCGAATGCCCAACTGCTGTGCTATTGCTCCAGCCTATATAAAGCCAAAATGTGAGGTGGGGAGTGGGGGGCTCGAGGGTTCCAGTAATAAACCCTGTGACTCCAAACTATTGCCTGTAGCCAGCTCTGGGAGTCTTTTCTTTGATCTCACCATTTTCTCTCTGACCCAAATCCACATTTTCGTAAGCAGTCCGCCAGTGACTACCTTGTTTCTATGAGTCTGTAGCCCCCTGTGGAGGTGAAGGATTCGGTGGACAGGTAGCCCCAGGCAGTGGGGAGCGTGGTGTATCTCTGGGGGCTTCAGTTCATGGCTGTCCCGGCACCAAGTGGTTCGTGAGGCCAGGCTCGGCCAGCAGGATCGTGCTTCATGCCGCCCCCAGACACCACCCTCCGCAGAAGAGCCTAGAATATGAGCCTGGGTGATTCCTTCACCCACAGGACTCTGGGGATTTGCTTCCCTTAGGTGGAGTCCAGGGCTGGTGCTGAGGACCCAGGCAGGCGCCTCTTGTCCTGCTAATGAGAGCAAGGTGGTCTCACGGTGCCTCATCTGCCTTCCAGGCAGGGGAGGGGGCAATCCCAGAAAGGGGGTGCCTAAAGAGTACGGCAGGTGGGGCACCTGCCTTGCATGCCGGGTTCAAACCCCAGTATCGCATGTGGTCCCCTGAGCCCCACCAGGAGTGATCCCTGAATGCAGAGCCAGAAGTGGCCCGAGAAAAACAAAAAGAGGGGCTAGAGGGATAGGACAGCAGAGAGGGTGTTTGCCTTACATGTGGCTGACCAGGGTTTGATCCCCGGCACCCCATACGGTCCCCCAAGCATCGCTGAGTGTGACCCCAAAAGCAGAAGGAAGGAAGGAAGGAAGGAAGGAAGGAAGGAAGGAAGGAAGGAAGGAAGGAAGGAAGGAAGGAAGGAAGGAAGGAAGGAAGGAAAGGAGAGAGGGAGGGAGGGAGGAAGGAAGAGAGGAAGGAAGGAAGGAAAGGAGAGAGGGAGGGAGGGAGGAAGGAAGAGAGGAACGGAGGGAGGGAGAGAGGAAGGGAGGGAGCAAGGGAGGGGGAGGGGGGATGGAGGGAGGGGGAAGGGAAGGAGGGAGGGAAGGAGAGAGAAAAAGAAGAGCCCCCCCCAAAAAATAATAATAATAATAAGCGGGCCCCTTTTGTAACTAAAGAGTCAGACCTGCTTCTTGGCTCGTGGGGGTGGGGGTGGGGAGGAGATTTCCGGGCGCTGGAAACCTTTTCTCCCCTCCAGCAGGCATTGGGCAAACTGGCTTCTTCCAGCCTCTACTGGAAGATTTGGGGCGGCCCTGAGGTCCTCTGCAGATCTTTCATGTTTCCGGGCTCCTGGGGGGGAGGGGCTGGTGCTCATCCACCTTACAGGTGGGAGCCAGGCCAGTGCCAAACAAGCAGCTGCACGGCCAGGAACTGCGAGCTGTTTTGCAGCTCTGCTTTGTACCCCTGCCAACTCACACACACCTGGGCCCTCACCAGCTGCCTGCCCACCTCAGCCCCCTTCCCACCTGGGGCCTAATCCTCCTTCCACCTGCTCCTCTGCCTGCCGGGGCTGGGAGCCCCGGGCCCACCTAGCCTCCCTTCCAGCCTGGGGAGGTTGGAACGAGACCCACCGGAGTCCAGGCCCGAGCCGGCCGAGCCCCCACCCACTTCACGGCAAATGACGAGAGATGAAGGGTTCATGTCTGGAAGGAAGGGCCGGGGCTGAAAGGAGAGAGAGAGAGAGAGAGAGAGAGAGAGAGAGAGAGAGAGAGAGAAGAGAGAAAGAGAGAGAAGAGAGAGAAGAGAGAGAGGAGAGAGAGAGAGAAGAGAGAGAGAAGAGAGAGAGAGAGAGAGTACAGGGAAACTGTCTGCCATGGAGGCGGGGGGAGGGTGGAAAGGGGGGTATACTGGGGACACTGGTGGTGGAGAATGGGCACCGGTGCAGGGATGGGTGTTCGATCGTTGCATGATTGAAACTCAAACGTGAAAGGTTGTAACTGTATCTCACAGTGATTCAATAAGTAAAAAGGAAAAAGGGGGAAAAAGAAAGAAAAGGCTGGGGCTGACGGTTGGGTTGATCAGCCTGGTCATTGAGGGGTCAGATTTCATTGAACTCTGCTTGCAAATGGAATCAAATGCTCTCTCCGGCCTGGCAAGAACCTTGTCCTGGGGCGGGAGGGGACCCGCAGGTTGCCTGGATGTGCCCTCGGAGAGCGTTTGCTTGGTTTGCTTATGCAACCCGGCCCGGGGCAGATGGTTCAGCTGGGGCCTTTCTGAGTGAAGCTGGTTCCGTGGATCTCCCCTCGTCTAAGGACTCTCTCAGGGACTGGGGGACAGGAAAGTGACCCAGCAGACCAGCCTGTGTCTTCAGGGTGGTCAGGATCCAGCTGTTCCTCCACATTTCCCAGCCATCCACCCCCGCCCCCCATCCATCTTGTTTCCTTCCTGGGTCCTACTGGTTTGCCCCCTGAGTCTCCTACCATTCCCCACCCCAGTTGCCTAGACTTCGCCTGTGGCCCCTGCGGACCCTCCTGGGCGCCAGGTTGAGAAACGGAGCGGCAGTGGAGAAGGCAATGCTCTATAAATGGACCAGCAGGCATTAAAGCTTTCAAAGCTCCCTCTCTGTTTGTTATGAAGCCACCTGACATTAAAACAAGTTTCCGGTGTGCATCGTTTTAAAGCAACATATGTGCCTGTTACACGTATGTGACCACTGAGTGTCCAGTTCTAGCTTCACCATATGGGCAATGGGCCCCTTTTTTCCAGCCTATCCACCCCTTTCTGCCATACCTTCCTGCTAACAACTACCTCTGATCTAACATTCCAAAAGTTCTGTTCCACTGGGTTTAGTCCCTTCATGCATTTGTTGTTGCAGTTTGTAGCGTGGTAGAGGGACCCAAGAGGCGACTCCACCAGCTAGAGTGCGTGTATGGCGTGGAGGAGCCCCCGGGCAAAGCCCTAGGCAACACGTGGTGAGTCCCCGCAGCTCCCCTAGTCCCCGACCCCAGGCCAGTCCAGAGCCAGGAATAGACTCTGAGCACCTCCGGGTGTGGCCCTAAACAAATAAACCAAAAAACAATCATAATAAAATAAAACAATAGAAACTACCAATTCGGCTTGGGGATTAGCTTTCCAGAGGAAATGACATCCGAGAGCTGAGTTTTGAAAGCTGAGGGTTGGGCTTGACCTTGTTCTCTCTGGACTGACTCTGGGAAAACCCGCAGCGAGGACCTTCCCCTTTCATGGTATCTGACACGGCCGGGCACCGGCGTCCTGTGTAGGGCCTATCGTCCAAGGCTCAGCTCGGGAATCACCTTTGGAAACTGCCAACAAACATGAATAACCCTGCGGGGGCCAACTTTCCTCAAGGAAGTAATCAATGTGCTCTTGTGGCCAGTGGCAGCGGGCATGAAGGTCCCTTTCTGGCTGCCTCTCGGCCTTGTGACTTCGGACAGGGAGCATAATGCAGCAATTCACTGCCTTTACAAACGAGGTCTCTTTCCGATGCGGTGAATCAGGCAACACACGAGTTGGAAGATCTGACTGGGTGCTTGGTACTATTCACAGCCTCCTCACCAGAAAAAAAAAAAGAAAGAAAGAAAAAGAATCTAAGAGATAGAAGGCATGCTCATCATAAAATTTTTAAAAAATTAGCTTTGTTTGGAAACAGTACCACTTTTCAGAAATCATTTGAGTGATTTTCTGTGTTTGGTCTCTTTTTTTATTTTTTTATTTTTTTGAGTTTTAGAACTTACCACGTGTTGATGTGGGTGCTGCCATTTGTGTTAATTGAGCCACAGTCGGGGGGGGGGTGAGCCACCCAGGGTGACATCAATATGTTAACTTTCAGCACCAAGGTCACCCCTTCCTTCCCCCAGGACTCCCTTGACCAGAGGGATTAGAGCTTGAGTAGAGAGCGCCATCCGTCACGGCAGTAGGTGGGTATGCCTTGGGCACCACTGATGCCATTTCTGATTTTCTTCTGGAGGAAACTTTGTGTTATTTAGCTCCCTCAGATCTGATCAGATGTCTTGGTCTTGTCAAGGAAAAGTGAGTAGGAATCGGCATTTAAGAGGAGCCAGACCATCGGGTCAGCATGACCTTCCTGAACTCTTACCTCCCGCCCCTGCCCCCACCCCTGCTCCTGTGTGGCAGGCTGTTTTGGGGAGGAGGGGTCCAGTTAAGTTATCCTAAAGAACACGGCTTCCCTGGAGAGCCACACAGAGCTGCAGTGGTCTCTGCGGGGTTTGGAGCGGGGTGGACAACTTTGCAGTTCCTTTGACAGTTGCTAAGATTTGGGGGTGCTGCTTGTCATTGCAACTATAAACTCCTTATCCTAACTGGTGCAGTAACTACATGTAGTAACTCTATGTCATATGTAATAGAAGTTGGAACATATGCACACGCTAGGATGAATTGGAACACACGCACACTCTGAGACACAGGCAGCTTTTCAAGGTATTTCTATCCGTGCTAAGGTCCTTGCTGGAGAGACCAGCAGCACATCCCTGGGGTTGGTTGGTTGGTTTTGATTCTCATTACAAAACCATGCTCGGACCCACATCCCGCAGGGGAGCAGACCGAGAATTACAGAAGGGAAGCAGTTAGGTGACGCCAAATCTCACCCAACTGGCTGGCATCATTCCAAAGCCCAGGCTCTGTCCTTTATCCTTGCAGTCCGACTCCACCCCACCCTAGAGTGCTCCTCTAGATTCTTTCTCCCTAGATATATTATTTTGTGCGTGTTCACATAAAGCCCAAACCCACACAGACCTGTTTTCCTTTAGCCAACCGAGTCGACTTTGAATCCAAGTGGGTCTGAATCGACTCACCTGAATTGAGAGTCCACATGAAGGTCCGTATCAAAGAACCCCAGTGGGGGAATGTGGGTTTAACATAATTGAACAGATCTAGCCCAGCTACTGAAAAACAACCCTGATCATGGGCCTAGAAGGTTATCATTGTATGTGACAAAACAAGCAAGATCTTTATGCGTGTGACAGGCAGAAAATTTCCAACCCTCAAAGGAAGTTCACTCCCATCTTTTTCTTTAAAAAATAGAAAGAAAAAAAGGTGGTCGTATCCCAACCAGGGCAAATGCTCATTAGTCCTCTAAGGTCAAAGGTCTCCCATTCCACTTTCACAATTCTGTGTGGTCACTGTGTCAATGTTTTGCTACTCTCTCTGATTAGAGATAAACACCCCCAACTTCCCCATATTTACACAGTTTCTGCTGAGCATCAGGTTATACACAGGGCAGGGGAGCGATCTGGAAGGACAAGTACCTTATCTTCTTGTCATTTGATGGAGCCCAGTGCCTCCTTGATGCCCAGGAGGCCGTGAGCCCTGAGGGCTCGCAGACCACAGATCTGATGCTGGAGACCCATTTATTTTGTCAAGTAAATAAATGAGGGGCTGGAGTGATAGCACAGCAGGTAGGGCATTTGCCTTGCACACAGCCAACCCGGGTTCAATTCCCAGCATCCCATATGGTCCCCTGAGCACCACCAGGAGTAATTCCTGAGTGCAAAGCCAGGAGTAACACCTGTGCATCACCGGGTGTGACCCAAAAAGCAAAAAAAGTAAATAAATGAAGTAGAGGTGGGGATTAGGGGTACCATGACAACAGGCAAATATAATCCAATAAACATAGGGCCATAGTGATGATAGTACAGGGGTTAAGGCACTTGCCTCGCATGTAGTCAACCTCAGTTCGATACCTAGCACTGCATATGGTTCCTTCGAGCATCTTCAGAGGGATCTTTGAGCACAGAACTCAGAATAAACCGCGAGCACTGCTGGGTATGGCCCCCCCAACACCCCTCCCTCAAGGGAGATAAAATAAACACAGAAGGAAGCATGTGGCCTTAGCAAAATGAAAGACTGACCAACCAAACCAGGAGAGATTGTCCTCTATTACCGTAGATCAGTTGCACAGGTTTACTGAAGCCTCAGCTCAAAAGAGACAACGGGACCAGAGAGAAAAATACAGGGGTAAATTCTCTAATGTGTGCCTGACTCCATTTCGATCCCCGCACTCTCTATTTCTCCCACCAAGCACTGCAAGGAGCAAGTCTTACACACAAAGCTGGGAGGGAGTGACCCCTGACATCACCAGGCACGACCCCAAGACAAAAATAAAATATGAATTCTTCACTGTAAATCATGTGAAGATTTACATGAGCTAAAAGATCATGCATTTGGCCTGTGTTGGGACTTCGCGTTGAATATTGGCAAAAATTCTGTTGCTATTCTTGACATAGTCCATTGGTGAAGAAAGCCACTTAAATCTTGGGCTTTGGGAAAAGTTTGGTTGGGATGCGCAGGCTTCTAGATGTGGCTGTTTCAAGTGGAAACCAAACCACAGTGGAATGACAGGGGATTCACAGGGCAACGCCCATTTTCCAAGCAGCTTTTAGTAAACACATATTCCTCTTTGACGCGCAAACACCTGTTTCAACAACACCTTGGAACAAGACTGGTAAATGTATTGACTGCTTTTTGAGAAAGAAGCAGTTCATTGGGCCAGAGACAGGACCCAAACGGCTGGTGTGCACGCAGGTAGTCTGGGTTCAAGCCACACGAGTCTCCGAGCACTGCGTAGGAATAGCATTCAAGCACTGGGTCCAGAATAGCCCTAAGGTGGTTGTGGACCCCCAACAAATAAACAGAAACAGTTCCTTATCTGACAAGTCTAATTTCAGTCTATGCATCATCTCTTGTGGTGGTGAAAGATAAAAGTTATCAGGGAGATTTTATCATCTACATCCCCACATGCATTGTGGTAGATATTGTAAAGATATACATGCAGACACAGGTAAAATATACAGGTAAAGATATGCAGACATAGGTGTCTGAGAGTCAGGTTCTAGGAAGCTACAATTTGCTATGAGTGCAGAAGCTTCCTTTAGTATTGTTATGTCAACTCTGCATCTAGAGTTCAATTTCCTTTTCTCCTTACGATTGTGTAGTTTTAGGGAAAAGTTGAGATCAGTGCTTCGTCAGTTACTTTTCATGTGACCAGCTCAGGAGTTCTTGCCAGGCAGGTCCACATCAGACTCATTTTTTTTAATAACACTGTCACTGTCATCCCATTGTTCATCAATTTACTCAAGCAGGCACCAGTAATGTCTCCATTGTGAGAGCTGTTGTTACTATTTTTGGCATGTTGAATACATCAGGGGTAGAGCCCGGCAAGCTCCTGAGAGTATCCCGCCCACGCCGCAGAGCCTGGCAAGCTCCCCGTGGCATATTCGATATGCCAAAAACAGTAACAATAAGTCTCACAATGGAGACGTTACTGGTGCCCACTTGAGCAAATCGATGAACAACAGGACTACAGTGCTACAATGCATTTTTAAAATATTCTTTTAAAAATTTAGCCGTCATGATCTACAAAGTTATTCCTAGTTGGCTTTCAGGCTTACAGCTTCTCAACACCTCACTCGTCAGCAGCGTCAACTTCCCATGCCTGATGTACCCATTTACCTTCCCACCCCCCAGCCTGCCGCTGTGACAGGCATATTTTTAAGTTTGGTTTTTATCGTTTGGCTCTCATGCTTTCAGTGTTTTTGGTTTTATGGCGCAGATAAGGAGTCAAATCACACATCTTCATCACCAATGTGTCCCTGTCCTAGTGCCCTTGTTACCTTCTGTCCTCTTCTTTGTCCTTTCTCCCTCACAGTTTCTTTCCTTCCTTATCTTCACTAGGTGTCCCCCCCTGACCCCCACCCTGATACCTTGATTTCCCTTGCTCTGTTATTCTCTGCTACAGATAATTCTGGGGCTGGAACCATAGCACAGTGGGTAGGGCATTTGCCTTGCACTCGGCTGACCCAGGTTCAATTCTTCCACCCCTCTCAGAGAGGCTGGCAAGCTCCCTGCGGCGTATTCAATATGCCAAAAACAGTAACAACAAGTCTCACAATGGAGGTGTTTCCCCACCACCACATTCAGTCTCCTGAGCACCACCAGGACTAATCTTGGAACACAAAGTTTTTAAAGCCCCTGAGTACTCCAGGCTGTGGCAGCCTCCTCCACCCCCCAAAAGAGATGATGGAGTTTGATTACAATCTTTATATAAAGTGCATCATTAAAAAAATTGTATGTGCAAAACCAAAAATTTGCTGAAAATCAGAGCCACAGTACAAAGGAAATTAGTTTTGCAGGCTCTCTGAGGGTCAGTGCTACCCAAGACGTTATCACCCCAAATTCTGCAGTGTTGATTTGTTTCCTGTATTCCCTCTCCTGGGCAGGCTTCCTGCAGGACTCCGGTGCACCCGTCAGCTTCCAGGAAGTATTGCTGATAACTGGGGGCCATTAAACGATCGATACTTACAGCCCAAACAGAGACTCTTCAACACTGCAATTGTCCCCGCAAAAGTCTCATCTTGACAATGAAAAGATGCAGCCCCAAGTCCCAGGCTGCACTTGGAGATCCCAAACCTACACTTGCTTCTAGAAGAAACTTCTCTTCTTTCTTGGGTTTTGTGAAGTTGCCATCGTTTTCAGGTGTCCGGGACAGCAATGCAGTATTAGTCTTTTTTTTTCTTTTTTTCTTTTTGGGTCACACCTGGCGATGCACAGGGGTTAGTCCTGGCTTTGCACTCAGGAATTACCCCTGGCAGCGGTGCTCAGGGGATGATATAGGATGCTGGGAATCGAAGCCGGGTTGGCCGAGTGCAAGGCAAATGCCCTACCCGCTGTGCTATCACTCCAGCCCCTGGCACTGTCATTTATTAAGCCATATCCACGTGAAAGTCACCGGTGGAATTCCCCAGTGTCAAGGTGTCAGTGATCAGGGGCGTACTAATTTCCTTCTAGAACTTTTACTTGGCACCCACAGCTTGGTTGCTGAGTCCAGAAGGCCTAGCTCTCAGCCTGCCTTAGCTCTCAGGATCCTCACTGAGATTTTCACTGATAGGGGCAGGTGACTCTTCCTTTTGCTTGAACGTGTAGAAACCATTTCGGAGTTGGTCATTAGCCGACTTTCAGTGCTGCTGTCTCGAAGATTAGGAAGGCCCCAAAGAGGGAGAGAGAGTGGGGAACGGCTGGGCCTTGGAACAATTAGATCAGCCACTCTAGGTTTCTAGTCTGCTGGGGTGCTGTTCGGGCCACTCCCCACACAACAACAATTGGAAGCAGACAGATCACTGCATGAGAATCAGAATGAAAAAGAAAAAAGTTTAAGATACGTGAGAATTCACAAAATGTGAAGGTGGCTTGCGTTGCCTACCGTGTCAGGGCACGATTCCATCATTGACACAGGCTGGAATTCTTCCAATTACCAAAATATTCCTCTTTGCTTAACAGGGCTGATCAGTGCCAGTGAATGTAGAAATACTGTGGAAATGACAAAAATAGGAACATGGCAACGTAATTACAAAGCAGATGATATTGATGTCGTGTCTGGAATTTCAACACAGTAGAGGGGGCGTGGCTCAGGACAGAGGAGGAATAAGCCCAGCAGATTTTAAAACTTTTACACGGGTACATGGCTGGTGCAGCACTATTAAAATATCTTTGTTTTGTGGTTGAGCGGTTCCCAGATACATAAATATGAAGTTGGATCTGGGGACCACCTCTGACAGTGCTCAGGGGCTACTTCTGGCTCTCTCTCTGGTCAGGAGTGATACCTGGCAGTGCTGGGACCAGGCCTGGGTTGGTCAAATGCAATGTGAGAAAGAGAGAGGAGAGAGAGAGGAGGGAGAGAGAGAGAGAGAAGGAAACAGAAAGATCACCACCTCTGCATTATTCCTGGAATCTCAAGGAGAGTGGCTGCTAAGTAACCATCAAGACTAATACTGCAGGGGGCTGGAGCGATAGCACAGCGGGTAGGGCATTTGCCTTGCACGCAGCCAACCCGGGTTCAATTCCCAGCATCCCATAATGGTCCCCTGAGTACCGCCAGGAGTAATTCCTGAGTGCAGAGCCAGGAGTAACCTCTGTGCATTGCCAGGTGTGACCCAAAAAGCAAATAAATAAATAAATAATAAAATAAATAAAAATTAAAAAATAAATGATAGTGCCAGTCTCAATATGTAAAAAGCCATAGGGGTCTGGTTAGGTGATCACACCAGCCACAGCGTTCCTTAAGAGGGAGCACAACCCTAGAGGTCTTCAATTCTCTGAAGACTAAGACTTGAGGAAGCTGCAGAAGACAGGTAGACAGCTGGAAGAGATTGATTCCTGAGAGAAAGGAGCCATTGCCGCAGTATCCAAAGGCAAGGTGAGCAGCCTTTGCTGGGATTATAAACTTTAGAACATTTCCCAGAAATCTTGGCTAAGACCATAGCTCACGGCTACCGTGAGCACCAGATTTGCAATATAGACACACATCCGCTTTTTTGGAAGAAGATGCCATCTAGAGAGAAAAGGCCAGTGTATGACTTCAAACATCTGACTCTTTGGAGGGCTAATACATCTGACAACTGCAAGTTGAATCCCTATTGCACCTTTCTGAAAGTCTTGGAGACATTCCGGATGCTAAGTACTCTGTCGGTGCTCTAGAATTGGAATCACCAAATCCAGATGACAACACATCTGTAGATCAGAAGTTTTGTTGAATATTTTTATTTTGTTTTGTTTGGGGGTCACAAGTGGCAGTCCTCAGAGGTAACTCCAGGCTCAGCACTCAGGAATCCCTTCTGGCATGCTTGAGGAACAATATGGGATGCCAGGGATCAAACCTGGGTTGACTGCATGCAAAGGAAGTGCCTTACCCACTGGACTATCTCTTCATTTTTGGTTTGACGAATATTTTAAGTTCACTGTTGAGACTTCATGCTCAGAAAAGAAAAAAATCATGATCCAAATATTACCACCTGGTCTTCCAAGAGTTCTGATGGGGAAGTATAAAGAGATGAATCGCCTTGTCAGACCTTCTAATACAATATTCATTCTGTATCCATGAATCAAGAACTTACTCCCTGGATGAAGTGTTATCTTAAAGAAGGACATTCCATAGGGCTATCATAGCCATAGAGAGTGAGTCCTCTGACAAAGCTGGATAAATTCACTGGAAACCTTCTGGAAATGATTCTTCATTCTGAACGCAAAAGGACCCAGGGGAGGAGGCCATAATGTCAACATTTCTAGGAGTTTGGAAGAAGTTGTTCCCATGCTTGTCGATGACTCTGAGAGGTTCATGACTTCAGCAACGAAAACAACTGCAGATGTGATAGAAAAAGCTAAACTTGGAGCTGGAGCTTGAATTTGTGACTTACTTGCTGTCATCTCATTGCAATGTAAAGAGATGAGTTGCTTTGACACAGAAGCCAAGACAGGGTCCTCTTGGAATGAAATCAGCTTCTGGTGGAGATATCGTGAGCATTCCTGAAAGGACCACAAAAGAGTTAAAACAGGACATGAGCGTAGTAGGGAATGGTGGTAAGTCACAAGATTGACATTAGTTCACAGATGTTCTACTGCAGATAAAATGCTGTCAAATAGGAAGAGAGCCAGTACAACAGTTAAGGTGCATGCAAGATGATCCCATGATCCTCCAAGTCACTGTATCACTGTCATCCCTTGCTCATCGATTTGCTCGAGTGGGCACCAGTAACGTCTCCATTGTGAGAGTTCTTGTTACTGTCTTTGGCATATTGAATATGCCACAGGGAGCTTGCCAGGCTCTGCCATATGAGATACTCCTGGTAGCTTACTGGGCTCTCCAAGAGGGGTGGAGGAATCGAACCCAAGTTGGCCGCATGCAAGGCTAACGCTGTGCTCTTGCTCCAGCCTATCCTCCAAGTACTACCAGGAATGATCCCTGACTGGGAGTAAGGATTAAGTCCTGAGCACCTCTGGTGTGGTCCAAAATCCTATCACTGCCCCCATCCCCACCCCCACCAGAACGCTGTCAAACAGCATCACATGCTACTGAAAACTCTTGTGAAAGGAAGAGTCAAATATACTAGTTCTTATTTTGAGGAATTGCCTCTGCACCCCCATTCAGCCTTCAGCTAGCCACCTGCCTCATCAGCCAGCCACCCCTGCCTCCAGGATCTGATTTGATTGGGAAGGGAGGAGCTTAGTGAAAAACAGAACCCAACCTTGAGATGTTAAATAGGTTTATGTTTCTTGAGCCATGTGAAAGCTTCTACAGGATGCTTTCCAGAGAGAACTGAGCTTAATGGCAATGAAAATGCAGCCAGAAGAATAGGACATTTCATCACAGTCTTGGAGGTCGGTGGTAGTCCACAGTGGATTAAAAATATGACTAATCACTAGTTTAAAAATATAAAGCTAATGTCTCTGCGATTCTTTTAGCCTTTTTTCCCTCCTGGTGCCAAGTTGGCCACTGTATTTCATTATTCCTGTATTTCAAATACAAAGGGGGGGAGGGGAAGAAGAGTGGTAGTGCCAAACATTTTTACCGTGATTTTTCAGGAAAACAGAAGTTGATTCAAGCTGTATCTGTCCATCCAGCACCCACAGCAAATACTATTCTCTTGAACATTAGCCTGAATTTTCATATCTTCACTTCTGGCTACAAAGGAAGCTGGAAATAGGTATAGTTAACTCCCCAACCCCACCCCACTTCTATAATGGAAAGAGGAAAGGAAAAATGGAATGAGGGATGGGTGTTGTGTCTAGTTGTCCTGTTTGCTGCAAGAAGACCAATAA
Source organism: Sorex araneus (assembly GCF_027595985.1). Lineage (NCBI taxonomy): Eukaryota > Metazoa > Chordata > Mammalia > Eulipotyphla > Soricidae > Sorex > Sorex araneus. Next base: position 13,040,873 of record NC_073303.1, read on the forward strand.
TTTCTCATTTATAATTTAGAAGACAAAAAGTACTTTCATTGGAAGTAGGAAAAAATAGATTCTTTCTTCCTGAACTGAGAGCCCCAGAGTGGGGCTGGGACCACTGAGCTCACTGGTGGGCATCGGGAAGATGTTTGAAAGCCCTCAGTGTTGCCTCCAAGGCACACAGTGCCTCTGTCCTTGGGGAATCTGCAGGTTCAGAAGGAGTCATTGGTGAGTGCCATAGACAGTTCAGTTGCCTGGCCCCTGGGCGAGATGACTCCATCAAGTGTCTGATGACTCGATTCACTGAAGCAGAGCTATAGTGAAATGCAACAGCACCCTCAATGTAGGGTGAAATACAAAACAAATCAACAGAGCCAAAAGATCCCCAATAAGATCTCTCTGTCTCGGGGAGCAACAGCATAGCGGGTAGGGCGTTTGCCTTGCACGCGGCTGACCTGGGTTCAATTCCCAACATCCCATATGGTCCCCTGAGCACCGCCAGGAGTAGTTCCTGAGTGCAGAGCCAGGAGTAACCCCTGTGCATCGCCAGGTGTGACCCAAAAAGCAAAAAAAAAAATCTGTCTGTCTGTCTGTCTCTCTCTCCCTCTCCCTCTCTTCTCTCTCTAACCCTCTCCCTCTCTTCTCTCTCTCCCTCTCCCTCTCTTCTCTCTCTCCCTCTCCTTCTCTTCTCTCTCTCCCTCTCCCTCTCTTCTCTCTCTCTCTCCCTCTCCCTCTCTCTCTCTCTCTCTCTCTCTCTCTCTCTCTCTCTCTCTCTCTCTCTCTCTCTCTCTCTCTCTCTCTCTCTCTCTCTCTCTCATCTCAGGGTAGTGTTGTTTGCTCATTCCAAAGATGGCTTCAGGTGTGTCAAGACAGGGCCACTGAAATATCAGGAAGTCAAGATTTAGTTGACCAAAAGGCTTCTAGATCAAGCCAAAGTCCCATGGGGCAAGTTGGAGCACTTGCCAGCCTCTGATGAGGACACACTCCAGCAGGGGCACAGAACCCTTCGAGACATATCATATGAGATTATGTGTCAAAAAGCCTCTTGTTTTAAGTAAACACATTTGTAAATCACTTGGCAAGCGTGTTGAGAGCCCTTGCTCGATTCCTGCTTCCCATGGCTGCTGTCTTCTTGGCTACACCGGCTTCTGCAATGGCAAGAGTTAACTTTTTCCAGACAGTCCTGCCCCGGAGCAGAGAAGACAATGCCTTATTGTGAACTTACACAAGATTTGCAAATATGATGCAATTTTGGTGCACCCAGGGCCTGAACTTTACAAACCTACCAACGATTCCAGCCAGCCTATACTTGTCAGCCAGAAAGCATAAAAAAAAAAAAAAAGACGGAATACGTTCCCTTTTCTTCACCATGGTTCAAAGACCATCTCAAAGATATTCTCTCAAGGACCTGTGTGATAGAACAGCAGGAGAGGCATTTGCCTTACACACCCCCAAACGGGGTTCAACCCACCACCGCCTGTGGTCCCTGAGCCCCACCAGGAGTGAACCCTGAGCACAAAACTAGAGATAAGCCCTGAGCACCCCTGGGTGTGGCCCCCCAAACAACAACAACAGCAGCAACAACAGACGCTCTCTTTCCCTTCTCGTGTCTTAAATACCAGGAGTTGATATCAGTTTCACAATAACCAAACAAATCATCTCTTTCCTGCATATGACTTTCTCATGACCTTTCTGGATGGCTGAGGGAGCCTTATTGGTTTCCTTCGAATTCCGATAGCCAGAAGCTCTGGATTTCACCTGACAGCAGCTTCTATGGAAGGTGCCCGGAAAGATCTCTTGGTTTCCTTTCAGTTCCTCTCAAGGATTCTTGAGAACCAACCTCCGAGCTGGGGTTCTTTTGGTGGGAGTTCCAGATAGCTACACCATGTCATAGCATTACAAGGTAGCCGTCACTCTCTCTGCAGTGAGAAAAACGGAAACAGAACAAACACTTTCCGAAGGGTACATGGCTAGCCCCACTACCTCGCCCCTCCCACTGGCTTCAATCCCCAGCACCCCTCATGGTCCCTCAAGCCCTGTCTGGAGTGATTCCTGAGCTCAGAACCAGGAGCAAGCTGTGAGCATCGCCAGGTGTAGCCCCCAAACCAGGAATGAAAATCAAGGGGGCCAGAGAGACGACTGTCTGCACATGCTTTGCATGTGGGAGGCTCAGGTTTAATCCCCGGCACCACAGAGTCTCCTGAGCACTGTGGGGAGTAACCCAAGCACTACTTGATATGACCCAAACACCCCACTCCTCTGCACCAGAAGAGGCAAGGAAAATGAGGTGGCCAGATTACAGTCGAGTCAGGATGGCAGACACCACGGTGTGCCCTGGAGTGTGTCTTGCTCTCAGAGACTAACATAGAGATAGTCATGCATGCAGATGACAGTGCTCATGAGTCCTTTTCAAGTGCAAGTCTGAACACTTGTCTTTTTCTAAGTGTGTTTTTTGAAGTTCTAGGTTTACAATACTGGCCACATCCCAGCAGCACCACCTCCACCAGATGACCACCTCCTTCCACTGCTGCTCAGGGTCCCCCCCCCCCCGCGCCCTCCCCCCTCCTGTGAGAAGCTTCCCACTGAAGACCGGTTCTCAGTTTCTGTTCCTTTGGGGCAGCTGTTATTCCCCTACTTTGTTCCTTGATATCCCACATAGCAAGAGTGAAAGCTGGTTCCCCACATAGCAAGTTCTCTTGTCAATTTCCAGAAGAGGAAATTGAAGTCCAGAGAAGTTCAATAACTTGTCCAAGGTCAGACAAAGGCAGCAAGTGGAGATTTGCTCTAAGTCTTTCCTGTGAAATCTCTGTGAGCTTTTTTTTTTTTTCAGCAGGTTTTGAGGTACTGGTTCCGATTTGCTTATGTTTACTTATAATGCCTATTTATTCTCCATCTTGGAGATAATTTCTCATCGATCTGTACAACTAATAAAGTAGATGTCACTTTCTCCAGTGGAAATTTATGTTGTTTGCTTAAATACTTTATGATTAACTATCTGGAACTTATCAATGAAGTCATTCAGTAATTGAAGTCTCCTCGAATAGGGTAGATTATAGATGGAAATTTCTACTTAATGGTCGATTATACTTAATGATCAATTAGCTTGGGTAATTTTGCTTTTCCTTCTTTTCCTAACAACCTTTTGTGAAAGATAAACAGAAGAATCAGTGGACTTGAATAGTCCAGGCACCGAGAAGCAAGACACAGTATAAAAACAACAGAGATAAAGCTTTGAACGGTTTGGCCTCATTTTTGGTTTAGGGATTTTTTTTTTTTTTAAGCAATCTCAATCTTCTGGGCAGTTAGCGTGAGCAATAATTAGGCAGATTACAAAGACATAAAGGCATCTTCTGGGGTAGAGTTGAAGTCCCCCGATTTGTGGTTGGCATTTAAGGGTTCTTGGACCCAACTCCACTGGGAGTGTGTGAGGCCTCCCCCATACCCGAAAACAATTCTTGGACCCCATCAGTCACCTGAGAATTCACCTCAGATCTGATCAGCTCTGACACCTTCTTCCAGAGAGTCTTAGATTCCTCGGATGGAAATCTGAGAACTCAGTCGCTCAAAACCCCCAAACCAATCTGTTAGTCATGGAGACTACCATGACTTCTCCTTCAACTTCCATTCCCTGCATTTGTCACCAATTGGCTTTCCATCAGAGTTTCCTGGAACACTGTTTTCCAGTTCTATTCCTGCACTGGAGCAGCTAGCAGAACGCAGGAAACCACATGACTCCCTCCAGTTAACTACAGAGGTAGCCCTGTAGCACTGTCGTCCCAATGTTCATCGATTTGTTTGAGCGGGCACCAGTAACGTCTCCATTGTCAGTTGGAAGTACTGCATAGACTGGAGCAACGCACGGGAAAGAGGCAGAGAGGTTCCATGCACTCTCCGTGAGCACTACCCTCTCCAGTTCTCCACAAGTTCCTTAACCCCAAATCCCTCCTTATGGAGGCTTCAATACCTAGTCATAAATTTATTAGTCATAGATTTATTCATTGGCTATTGGCTGTTGGGCTAAATCTCTAACCCTACTCTCCATCTTCGCCCCCAGATGTCTGGGGTTGGGACTAGACATTCTCTTGGAATCAGCTCTGTTCTCCCATGCTTGCAAAAGCCACCTCACCTCCGTAACCAAAAAAAAAATAAATAAATAAATAAACTTGATCACTCTCAATATGTAGGAAATCCCTAGCCTTTGGGGACTTGTGAGCCAGAAACTATGGAGGAAAACCAAGCCAAATATGAGAAAGAATTGGGCGGGAGGGGCTTGGGGGCCACACCTGGCTCTGTGCTCAGGAATTACTCCTGGGGTTGCTGGCTGGGAGGCCGTGTGAGATGCTGGAGACGGAATCCAGGTCAGCCGCGTGCAAAGCAAACGCCCTTCCAACTGTACTATCACTCCAGCCCCCAAGAACTCTATTTTCATCACTCAGGTGGCCAAATGTTTCTTAAGAGTCTCATAAGGATTATATATGTATGTCTTACAAATCACCACGTCACCGGTACCCTTGAATGTTTTGAAAATCAGTTAAGGCTGGTGTCTGATGAGCAGCGAGGGTGGGTGAACCCACACTCTTTCGGGCTCCTTGTCTCCCTCAACCTTTCCCTGGGGCTGTGGGAAACCCAGGAGCTCCCTTTAAGAAGACTCTGGCTCTTGGGTTGGCGGTGCCCAGCACTCTGCAGAGAGCACCTCAGTCCTCTGAACCCAGTGCAGCTGTAGGGATGACAAAGAATCCCCAGGCCTCCAGCGGGTTCCCAGACTCGGGTCTCTCACCTCCTCTGGAATCCTTTTCCAAGGGAAACCCCATCCAGGCTCCTAAGCATGGAATATTCCACCCTTCTCCTTCTGACCTGGCCCAATTCCCTCTTGGTTCCAGAAGGTCAACGCCTCCAGCCCTTTCCTATCGGACTCTGGTGGTCAGGACTTCCTGTTGAGTCATCTCCCTACCCACACACCTTTGAATCCAAGGGCCTGTTGACTTGCCCTTGGGATCAAGGAAAGGCCAGAGGGCCACAAGCGCTCAGCCCTCTGTGGTTCTCAGAAAAGAAGGAAAGAAAGGGCTCTGGGGTTCTATGGTGAACCTGCAGACCCCAAAACAGGCTCTGCTTATTCTCAGCACCTTCTAAGGTTGTTTTTTTAAATGGGGAACCATATGCAGTGATGCTCAGTGGCTACTCCTGACTCTGCACTCAGGAATCACTCCGGCAGTGCTCAGGAGACCCCAAGGGATGTTGGGGATCACACCCAGGTTCCCTGTGTACAAGGCAAGCACCTCACCCACTATACTATTGCTTCCCACAGTCACAGAAGGAAGTGTAATATCACCCAGTCGCACCTGTAATGGGGATAATCTGGAAAAATTTGATTGTGCAATGAAAGCAGTTGTATAATGGAATGGTAGAGTTACTAAAGGGCTCGAGTTGGGTCATTTGTTTGTTTGTTTGCGTACCTGGTGATGCTCAGGGGTTACTCCTGGATCTACACTCCAGAATTACTTCTGGTGGTGCTCAGGGGACCCTGTGGGATGCCGGGGATCAAACCCCAGTTGACCATGTCCAAGGCAAATGCCCTACCCACTTTCCAATCGCTCTGACCCCAGGGCTATGTCTATGTGTGTGTGTGTAAATATATAAACATATGGGTCACTGTCATTCCATTGCTCATCGATTTTTTTCGAGCAGGCACCAGTAATGTCTCTCATTGAGAGACTTATTGTTACTGTTTTTGGCATATCCAATACGCACGGGCTCTGCCGCACGGGCTCGATACTCTCGGTAGCTTGCTGGGCTCTCCGAGAGGGGCGAGGAATCGAACACGGGTTGGCCGTGTGAAAGGCGAAAGCCCAATATATATGTATATTTCAGTGACTGGGATAGAGTCTTGATATGGTCATTTGGAAAAGTCGGTTACAGAGTAGAAGACACTATTTCAGTCGGATCTTTGGATCTTTGAAACTTAGGAATGCATCATGACCGTTGCACTATATCATAGGCTTATCCCAAGGGTGCTGGCTGAGATTTCTCTTGCTTCTCAGGCTTCTGTGCAGTTACCCACAGAAATGATGCGATTTTCACTGACATATCTTGTACGAATACGGACTGGCTCAGAGCTGTGATGCTGGATGGGGTGGGGGGCATGGGGGAGTCAGGCCGGGTGTAGTCCGGGCTCCTTTTCTGGAGTCTTGAGCTCGAGTGAAGTCATGACCCATCTTGACATACTTCTTGGATGTTGATAAGAAGTTGATTTGCAAAGGAAACAATGCTGTGTATATTCACCACCACCAATGTCCCTAGTTGAAGTCCCTTGAAGGGACAAGTGTTGGGCCATTATAGGACTGAAACCCAATCATGAACAACATTGTAACTGTGTATCTCACTGTGATTCAATTAAACAAAATTAAAATTAAAAAATATAGATATACTGCAACCAAGAGATGCATTTGGAAAGTGACACATCTTACAAGGACACAACTAACCTCATCTATTTTTATTAAGACCAGGAGAAGCAAATCCTTCCAAGAGTTCTGGGGATCGGGACCGGAGTGATAGTACAGCGGGTAGGGCATTTGCCTTGCATACGGCTGACCCGGGTTCAATCCCCAGCATCCCATATGGTCCCCAAGCACCACCAGGAGTAATTCCTGAGCACAGAGCCAGGAGTAACCCCTGAGCATCACTGGGTGTGACCCCCAAAAAAAGAGTTCTGGGGATTCTTTTTGAGTTTTTGGTTTGGGGGGGTCACACCCTAAGGTGCTCAGAGCTTGTTCCTGGCTCTGTGCTCAGGGATCATATGTGGTGCCGGAGTTAGGGAAGCAGCTTACTGACTGTGCAAATTCTCCATCCCCTCCAGGGGTTCCCTTATTCCTTATCACCATTTCCCCGAAACTGCACGCACTCAAATTGCTTGCAAACTCAAGACACTTGGGGTCTTGTTTGGTGGGGGTAGGACTTGGGAGAAAGTGGAAATGAGAACGAGAGAACGAGCACAGAGAAAGGCAGGGAGGATAATGATGTTCAAGAGGAAATCGGGGTGAGCATGCAACGGCATGCAGGAGGAGGGGAAATGTGTTCAGGAGACCCTGGAAATCAATTGACTGTGCCCCGACCTTTCACCTCAGTCCTGACACCAGATTCCCTAGAGTTCCTGGCTTGAAGGTGAAGCCTTAACCGAGTGACAGGGCTGAGGTCAGGAAGAGCCTGTTTCCTTCCACAAACAGGGGGTTTGTACCCTCCGACTTACAACATAGCATTCCCAGAGGCTTGCACCCTGCCAGTCTCTGCATCAACGTTAATGCCATGGAAGAGAGAGTAGTAGGGCTGACAAAATAGTCCAGGGCGTAGGGCTTATGCCTTACATGCAGCCCACCCCGGATGCATCCCCAGTACCATGGGGTCCCTTAAACATTGCCATGCATAGCCCTGGAGGTCCTGAGCACTGTTGGGTGTGGCTCTGGGAGCCCCAGGCACTGCCTGAGTAGCCCTGGCGGTCCCAGACACTAGAGGTCTTAAGCAACACCAGATAGGCAGGTCCTAGCACTGAGCTGCAGGCTTGGCTGGCCAATTATCCCCCCACCCCCACCCGGGAGTAATCCCAGGACCCCCTGAGCACTCCTCAGGAGTGCCCAGGCCTGAAAGAAACAGCAGGAAATGTTTCTCAAAGAGTATCTTCATCACCTATGTCTGTTACTTCAAGGGAAGCATTGGTAAATAAACAGTTGAGTTCTAAATAGTTCAGCAGCCACTTAGCCTGAGAAGAAAGGCTACTGATGGCTAAAATTTACTTTGAAGTGCATCCAAATAATAAGGTGGATGGATGGATGAAGGTGTGTGTGTGTGGGGGGGGGGGAGTTATATATGTGTGTGTGTGTGTGTGTGTGTGTGATCCACACAAGCAAGTATGGAGTAATGTTATTTGTACAGACTAGGGCGTTGGTAAATGGGTGTGCACACGTTTTCAGTTTTTCTATTGGAAACTTTTTATTATCAAATGTTGGAAAGATTGACTTACTAGGAAGAAGAGCCTCTTTAAATTGACAGTACATAGGCACTTTTGCTTCCAGAGCCCATGTGCTGCTTGCACCCACATGGCCGAGCACATGTGTTGCCCCCTCTTTCCCCCTTGAGATGTGGACTCTCATGCTTTCCTGTCTAATGCTGGGGTGTGTGTAGGGGCTCTCCCCGCCTTCAGAGAAGCCCGCATATTCTCCTAAATGTATTCCTCTCTCTCACTTTCTCTCCCTCCTTCCCCTTCCTTTAACGTCTTCCAAATCAACTTGGTTTGACTTCCAAATAAATTCTGTCACTGTCACTGTCACGGTCATCCCATTGCTCTTCAATTTGCTCGAGTGGGCACCAGTAATGTCCCTCATTGTGAGACTTATTGTTACTGTTTTTGGCATATCCAATACGCCACGGGTAGCTTGCCAGGCTCTGCCGTGCGGGTGCGATACTCTCGGTAGCTTGCCGGGCTCTCCGAGAGGGGCGGAGGAATCGAACACAGGTCGACCGCGTGAAAGGTGAATGCCCTACCGCTGTGCTATCACTCCAGCCCTCCAAATAAATAAATTAAATAAAATAAAATAATAGTACACAGGGCCAGAGAGATGGGCTGAGCACTTGCTTTATATGTGAGAAGCCCTGGACAACCACATGGTCCCCCCAAATGCTGCCAGGCCAGGAGTAGTCCCTGATTACTACCCGGTGTAGCCCCTAAATAAAACCAGAAGTTAAAAGAATCCATAGCTGGCATCAGATAATCTCATCTTCGGCCGCAATTCAGTGTCGCATGTCCTTCCCTTCCTGAAGGGAGCATAACATGACACCATGACACACACCATACCCATGCCGCTGGACCTTATGCCAGGCTGTTTCACTTGGGGCACCCCAGAGTGGGGGCGGGGGGCGGGTGAGATCCCTCCCCACCGCAAGGGACCCAGCCCGGGCAGCCGAGCCTCACCCACAAGTGAACCTATTCCTGGACAGTGCGGCCAAGAACGACAACTCACATCTCACACCATCCATGCTCCAAGAGTACCATACCACATCTGATGGGGATTAAGCAGGAGGCAACCACCGCTAGAGGGAAATTTTTGATATATGCACACAAGGCTCAACCTTTAACAACATGTTCCTGATTGCTTATAGAAGGGCTTAATGGTTCCTCAGTGAAATACGACAATCTCCACACTCTTTCCTCTAAAGAAAACTCTTTGAAGCATTTTCAGTGTTTTTTTCATAACAAACAATGCAAAATAAATTATTTCGGTTCTGCTTTGGGTCAAGGATTGGGGTTGAGGATGGAAACGTCCAAAAGATGGTGGTGGGAAGGTGTCATGGTGGTGGGATTGGTGCTTGAATATTAAATGTAATAAAATATCGTGGACTACCTTATAAAAAATGTTTTTAATGTAAAAGAGTCCACAGAGTGGAGGGTGGAGTGAGGGTACAGAGGATTGAAGAGGTGTGCCTGGGTGTGGTAACCCCATCAATCCCCACCACTGTGCTATTCCTTCACCAGGTGTGACCCAAACACAAACTTGAAAAGAATTCAGGGCTGGAGCGATAGTACAGCGGCTAGAGTGTTTGCCTCGCATGAGGACAACCTGGGTTTGATCCCTGGCATCCCATATGGTCCCTCAAGCACCACCAGGAGTAATTCCTGAGTGCAGAGCCAGGAGTAACCCCTGAGTATTTCCAGGTGTGACCCAAAAAGCTAAAACAAACAAAAAAGTCAAAGGCACAAGATTTTCAATTGTTTGTGATCTTTTCTTTTTAAGGCCCATGAAATAATGTATTCTTCCCTTATTTTTAATTTTTTTTTGTTTTTTTTTTTATTTTTTCAGTTTGGTTTTCTATTCAGGGACCTTACCAGACAGTGCTCAGGGGTCATTCCTGGGTCTGTGCATAGGAGAAATGTCTGGTGATGCCCAAGGGACCACGTGTGGTGCCAGGATCTGAACTAATGTGGCCCCGGTCACATGCTATACAAGCTTTCTATCCTCTGCGGTTTTTCTCTGAAACCCCCACCACCACCCCATCCCTCTAACCCCCTCCTCCCTTTATTTTGAACTGCTTCTTCCTTGGTCTCATCTACGATTCTCTCTGGCAAAATAGCATAAATGTTGGGTCTCTGTAAAGGCATGTTTCATTTCATTCTACAACTTAAAGGAACAATACGTCACGCCTTTGTTCTTGAATTCCTTATCAGCTATGAAATTGACTGTTTGACTATATATAAAATGCAACTATTCATTTTAATAACTGTTAGCTAGTCAATACCTGTTTGGGCAAGGATTTAGATCCTTTATCCCTGAAGAGTTGGTGTTTTGTTGTTTTTTTTTTTTTCAATTTTCACCCTATGGTAGATCCTAGTAATGTAATGAAATCTCAAGTTCACTGATGTCCAGAAAAGACCGCACTTATTAAACGAGATGTACACATTCCATCTTAAAAGCACTTTTCGTGCATTCCAAGAACTTGGTCCTGAGTATTTACATTTTAAACCCCTCCTATTGATGCAGCCGATGCTTTGCAGTGATTGGACCTAGGAGGGAGGAGGCGGGGTCATTTCTTGCCCACCTTCCCCGTACCCACCCAAACCCAAAAAACTACAAAACAGTGTTACGCCACACTGCAGTCGCCTGAGAGGTCCTCCAAATTAATCCCTGCTGGCATCATTTCACCGTTGATCTCTACTCTTTCAAAACACAGAACAGTCAGAAGTTATCCTTAGACTAAACTATGGCCATAATTTCTGAAAAAGCTGTCAAGATTAGGTCACAAGTTATCTAATGTTCATTTGTATTCAGTTACATCAATAGTCTGAGAAAAAATAAAACCAGCAGAGAAATGCTGGCATGTGAATTCTTTTTTGTAGCCAAAAAAAAGTATATTTCAGTACTATCAAGTACTAACATCCCCGTGTTAGTGTCAGTTGCATCCTCAAAAATGAATAAAACAAATCTCTCCTTTTCCAAGAATACAGAGCATCAACACTGGAATCATAAAACTAGAAGCTTTATACATTTTTATGTTTATCACGTGAATACAATGAGCTGCAGAGTCCCCCAAAAGTAAGCAAACATGCCAGTGAGACTTGGATCATTTTAGGAAAACTATATTACTGAGACATCGGACACACAAACCAGTTTGTCCAGTCAGACCTTGACTACGGAAGAGCTCTAAGAGGCCAGAAACGAACAGCATCTTGCAAGACATCGAGGCCCTGTTTTAATCAGAAAAAGAAAACCCTGGCACAGAGGCTGCGTGGAGCTGTGAAAAGCCCTTTGTCACTCAAGCCAAGCCTTCTCGAAAGATAAGAAGAATAAGTTCAGTATTAGAAATGGGAGCTATCTAAAGAAAACAGTGGGGTAACAATTGGTATCTAGCGAACTGCTTACTATTTTTAAGCAAATTATTTAGTAAGTAAAACTGTTCTCCCCTTTCCTTTGAGAAGCATGGAAACCTTGAATGTATTTAGATAAAGGGAACAAAGTGATATTCAAATCATTTGGTACCACACTTGCATTTTATAGCTAGAAGAAATGGAGGTGAAGGGGGGAGGAAGGGGCTGGGGGAGATTGTTAGTGATCCCAAGGGCACAGAGTTACCTATACAATAGAGAGCATAACATAGAAACCATCTGCCCCCACCCCGTACCCCCAAACAATGAAGAACATCATCAGTGACACAGATTCATCCGAGAGACAACTTACCTGCTTCTGACAAAGGCAGGTGGGGTGTCGGGGGGCTGAGGGAGGGTCCGAGGCAGCGAGGAGGATTGCCCCGGAGGGAAGGGTCGCCGGCAGAGAGCTCCCAAGATTAGCCAGGCGTGTTGCCAACCCACCTGCCTTCCCCAGGAACGGCATTCTTCAGAAATCCTACCTCCCAGCCTCAAACTTGAGTCACCTGACGCGCCGGACCCCACACGCCATCTGCACGCAGCAGCTCGGAGAAAACCACCTAGTGCCAGGGGCACGATTCGTCAGCGTTCCCCTGCTGCTCCCTGCACCCTCTCTCGAGGGTGCCACCATCCCCCTGGCAGAGGCAAAGTTCTCCCCCCCCCACCACCACCTCTGCCTCTGCAGACAAGGTGGGGGTGGCAGATGCAGACAGCCCCGAAGTCCCACCCAGCCTGCGCCGCGTCCCCCAGCCGACGAATGTGCTTGGCGAGAAAAAAGCTGCCCCGTATTCTTCCTGCACGTTATCCCCTGAGCTGCTTTCCCATCGGAGCCGTGTTTGTTCTAATAACACATCGCACCAGAATTATCGTTCCCCGGAAGGATCTCTGAACTTGAAAGCGAGCAAGGGGGGCGGGGGGGGTTGGGGGGGGGGGTACGGGAGGATGCCAAAGAACAGACAAAGACAGACTTTGTGGCGCGGCTGCATTTGGAAACTTCTCTCCCCCAAATTTTGCCTCGGTCCTGGTCAATACTAACCCCGAACAGTCGGGGTGTCTCAGCGAAACCAGCGATGTTCTCCTGGACCCCCAAGAATCAGCCCGGGCTACAGAACCAGCTCACCTCACCCCCAAATAGGTGGAGGGACGGGCATGGGGGAAAAAACACCCCCCCCTAAATAATGCAGATGAAAGAGGTTGCATTTACCTAGGAGAGTGCTTCTTATGGTGCTGGGAGATGAGGGGGGGTGGGGAAGGAGGTGTTCCCACCCCCACCCCTCACTTTCGTTCCTGAGAGAGATTCCCCACTGCTGCAGGGGGGAGATAGGGGGCTGGGGTGGGGAGGGGGTCCGTGCGGGGGTCCCACAAGGCTACCACCGTGAGCCTGGGAAAATGAGGTGAACGGGACATCGTCGGCTGGCTGGCACGCTATTGTTGCGATTGTAATCCCAGGCGTTTTCCCCGGGCTTGGCACGGGGTGACGACGAGAGGTTCTCCCTGGATCCCTGTCAAAGACACGCCAGAGCTTCCCGCGGGCACGCAGCAGCTGCTGCTCGGCCACTTTCGAACGGGCATTTGACTTTAGCTTGAAAAGTTTATTAGCGATTCCGCTCAGGCCGGCTGGGAACGGAGAGGTGGAAGCAGGGTAATCTCAGCCTATGAATTATTCACTCCCCAGCCCTGGCCAAACTGCCACCCTGGCGGGGCGGCTCTGACAGCCCAGCCACGGCGTCCCCGGTACCTTTGTCATTTGTATTTCTTTATCTCTCTCTCTCTCTCTCTCTCTCTCTCTCTCTCTCTCTCTCTCTCTCTCTCTCTCTCTCTCTCTCTCTCTCTCTCTCTCTCTCTCTCTCTCTCTCTCTCTGCTCCGGTTCCGTCTCTTAAGGCTCGGCGTCACAAAACCCGAGCCTTTCAGAGAGGATATAACTTAAATGTGCTGCTGTCTCCACCAGCTGTTTCCCACCACCCCTGCCCCCAACACACACACACACACACACACACACACACACACACACACACACACACACCAACAACCATCCCCTAAATCATTTTTAAAAATAAAACAGGATGATCTCTTGGAAGTGCTTTGATTCAATGCATTAAACACACACACACACACACACACACACACACGCATGCATGCACGCACGCACGCACGCGCACACATACACACAGACTCACAGATACCAACAACAACCATCCCCTAAATCATTTTAAAAAATAAAACAGGATGATCTCTTGCAAGTACTGTGATTCGATGCATGAAGCGCGCGCTCGCATGCACACACACACACACATGCACACGGACACCAACAACCATCTCGTAAATCATTTTAAAAAATAAAACAGGACGATCTCTTGCAAGTACTTTGATTCGATGCATTAAACACACACACACACACACACACACGCACGCACGCACACACGCACACATAAGCAGCATGACGAAGAAGTGATGTTCCGTTCACATCACACACGCAGACGAACTGGTCCCCTCTGTCTCTGCCTCCTTTGTTGTCAGCCTGGGCCAGCCCCGTGGCAGACAAGAAGGGGCCAGTCCTGACGCGGCACAATCCCGGCCCCCTGCTTGCCTTCCCCGAGCAGACACAGGCTGAACCCGGGGAGGCAGGAGCAAATCCAGACCCCGTGCCAGGGGCCGGCGACACGCCCGTCTCGGACCAATCAGCAGCAGCTCGTGGGAGAGTGGAATAGAGACAGCCACTCTCCCGGGCACTGTAGCAGAAACTCTTCCTGGGTGGCTGTCGTGTCCCTGCGCGTGGACAGCTGTCCCACATGCAGAGGGAATCTGAGATGGATTTAGGTCAGCGGGGCTGGTCGCTCTTTCCACACCCGGTTCTAAGGGAGGAAGAGTGTGGGAAGGGGAGGTCCGTGCCCGCCCAGGGGACCGGCCTGATTTGGGAGCCACAAGGGCCACTCGGAGGCCACAGGGCGGGCCAGGCCCCAGCCAGCCAGACCCAGAGCAGCCTTGTGTCCTCCGTCCTATTTATTCCTTGCAGGTGGGGCCCCAGGGCGCTGGGGGAACCAGTCGGGGTGACCCCGACCCACCCCCACCCAGGAGCAGGTACCCAGACGTGCATCCTCTTCTCTGCTCGCCTGCAAATTCGCCAGAGCCAAGTGAGATGCCCGCCCCAGGCTGTCCGACTGCTGGCCACGGCCCCCGGCCTCCCGCCCCACCAGGGACAGGCTCCTGGTGGCAGCCAGAAAACTCCGTTGCCTGGTGCCCAGTGGCCAGGCTCTGGCATGGGTGGGCACTCAGGCAGCTAACTCGGCAGTCAGCTGACCTGCCAGGAGCTATCATTCAATGTCCCGGGCCAAGTCTGGCCGGTGGCTAAGGTGGCACCAGGCCGATGCCCTTGAACGCCAAGGCCAGGGTGCCGCCTTCCTCTACCCGCACCTGGCAGCGAGCCCCTGGGCCCTGGCAGCCACCACGCCTGACTCGGCCTCACTTCCTGCTGGCTCCGCAGCTGCTTTCTAACACTCAGCCCTTGGGACTTAACTGTTCACAGCCCGCTGTGCAGGCCCTTGGTGCCAGGGCGCTGGCAACCTATAATCGGCGGGCAGGCGGGCATTCACTCGTGCCCCCCCACCCCTGCCCCATCTCTTCGGTGACTTTAGCGTCTGAAGATTCAGAAAGCGAATGCCTGTCCGGGTTTGGGGTTTTTAAAAACATACTCCCTCAGTGATGGTGGGAGGGATCGCTCGGGACGGGAGTATGTGCCTGCTGAAAGTAGGCTAAGGGCCAGACGGGATGGCCGCTCGGTGTCTGCATTGCAAACCGTGATGCCCCAGAGTAGAGAGAGAGATAAAGAAGGAAGGTGCCTGCCACAGAGGCAGGGGACGAGAGGGGTGGAGGTGGCGGGAGGGATACTGGGAACATTGGTGCTGGACACTGGTGGAGGGATGGGTGTGCAGTCATTGTATGACTGAAACTCCGTCATGAAAGTTTTGTAACTGTATCTCATGGTGATGCAATAAAAATAAAATAATTTTAAAAAGCCAATAACACAAATAAATATACCCACACTCCTTCTCTGTCTCTTTCTCTCTGTCTCTCACTTTCTGTCTGTCTCTCTGTCTCTGTCTCTCTTTCTCTCATCCTCTCTCCCTCTCCTTTTATTTTTAAGCAGACAGGCAGGAATGGCCCCGCACCCCTGGTAAGATGCAGTGAATTAGTCAGTTGTAACTGAAGGCATGGTGAGAGCGATAGGAACGGCACACAGTGAAATGGACAGAGCAGGGGCCTTTGGGCCGGCCACTGTCGTGCCCAGTGCAGGCTCCGTGGCAGAGACGGGCCTCACCTCCCTGTGAGGTGTGTGGATCTGCAGCTCTCACCAGAACCTTGGTGGGCTGAGGACGGCTAAAATAAGAAAGCAGTCATTACCCGGCGTTTGTTTAATGACTGTAATCATACTGACTTAATTCAGCTTGCTGAGGTGTTTAACAGAAAGCCAATTAGAAATGAGTGCTCAAAGAATAACAATATCGGGATTTGCACGATGGCACCTTCTTCTGAAGATCATCAAGGTGCCATTTTTACAAAGCCCTCAGGAATCGCCAAAAGCGACCCACGGCAATCAGCAGCCAGCATCGGGGAGAACCCACGCACACCCACGTCTCACCACACATTTGTATGAGACTCATTGATGTATTGGCCCCAACTAGTTATTCTCTAAGGATGCCACGGGTTTATTTCCTAGAAGCTTTATTGTTCTAGGTTTGTTTTTCTTCTCTGGTATTCTTTTCTGCTGGGCTGGAGCGATAGCCCAGCGGGTAGGGCGTTTGCCTTGCACTCAGATGACCTGGGTTCAATTCCTCCACCCCTCTTGGAGAGCCCAGCAAGCTATCGACAGTATCTCACCCGCACGGCAGAGCCTGGCAAGCTTCCCGTGGTGTATTCAATATGCCAAAAACAGTAACAATGAGTCTCACAATGGAGACGTTACTGGTGCCCGCTCGAGCAAATCGCTGAGCAACGGGATGACAGTGCTACAGTGCTACAGTGGTGTTCTTTTGGTTGGAGGTCACATCCAGCGGTCTCAGGGGCTGCACCCAGCCTATTGGCTTGGTGCTCAGAAACCACATGGTCCTGGGGATCAAACCCTGGACTCCGACGGACAGAGCATGCACTCAGCCCACTGAGCACTGTCTCCGGCCCAGTCTCTGGCTCCTACCTACTTGGGTCTCCAGAGGTGACTTTTTCAAAACAAGAGGCTTCAAGAGAGTCAGCAGAGGGTTCCAAACTGGATGAGAGAGCGGTTGGTTTTGTCCTCCCAAAATGACTGTGAGGGTCGAGTGATATTTAAATAAGGACCCACTCCTAGAAGGGTGGAGGGGGGTGGAAGGAGTGAGTTATGGGCCTCTGCTCATGGACGCTCCCTGGACAGGCAGGCTCAGGCCAGAGAAGCCACTTATCATAAATCTACTGTGCTGCCTTCTGGTAAAACCTGCTCTGGGGGCCAGAGAGAGAGCACAGTGGGTAGGGCACATGACTGACCTGGTTTCAATTCCTGGCACCCCATAGAGTCCCCCAAGCCCCACCAGGAATGATCCCTGAGCACAGTGTCAGGAGTAAGCCCCCAAATGAAAAAGCAGACAACAACAACAACAAACAAACAAGTTAAAACCATCTATGTCATTGAGATCGCTGTACACAAAAGATACACAAAACACACAGTCCTATGACCCTTGGGTCTACTGTCACCTGGTATGTGAATGTATGTCCATTCGTGGGGGGTGCGAATGGCCTTTTGCGTGTCTGCAGAGACAAACTGTATGTTTCAGGGCTTAGGATCTTTCGACTGAGGCGATTGAGCGTCAAGAGAAGATGCTTCGCCTGGAGGTTGTGGGGGTCTTACGTTCACACAGGTCAAGAGTTGTGGCGTGAAGTCTATCTCTTCCATGGACTGGGAGTTTAGACTCCCCTCCCCCCTCTTCCATTGGCATCAGGACAGTCACAAGCTGGCTCCTATGGGCTCCGTCTCATTCCTCAGAGACGCTATTGAGCGCAGGGCACGCAGGTGCAGAGAAGGTGCGGATAAGTAGCTGAGGGGAGAAAAGGAAGAAACGTCCTTCGAGTTGCCTTCGACAGGCTCCAATAAAAATCCCAGGGGAATGCAAAATAAAGTAAGTGCAATTCTTTTATAGATTGAGCATCCTGATTAATTCACTATTTGATTATTCATTAATTGATTTCAATGAACAGTGAGTTCCATCCATTGAAAGAAAAATCCTATTTTTGCTGTTCCTTTGTCCCACCTCCTCCCACAGATGCTGGTCTCCAAGCCTGCCCACGCTGTGCTTGTTTCTTTCCAGAGCCAGAGACCCGCACCCAGGAAATGACATCAAATGTGACCACAAGCACTCTCCAAATGACCAGGCGGTGGCCGAAGAGACCTCACCCTTCCACTCCTGTTAAGCCTCCTCCTGCCCATTACGTGGGATGACAACTCCGAGAGGGAGAGCGGATCATTTATTGTCGGCAGTCTGCTCCGAGCAACAATGGTGAGTCCATCCCTAGGCGTTCTCTGGCCAGAGTTCCGGGTGCTTTACGTTCTGTGGCCCATTTCATCTCAGCAACAAACCTACACAGAAAATACTGTTTATTGCCACAACCACTCCACTGAGTAGGAAGCAGTCTGCCTCATTCACAGATGAAAAACGGAAGCATGAGGAGGTGAGTCCTGAGTCCTATTTATTCCCCCACTCCTTCGTGATGGGTCTTTATTGCTTTACAGCATAATGGGATTTCAGGGGTGTAACTAAACACCCCTCTTGTGTATAGGACTCACTACACCAAAGTTCTAGCACTATCCTGCCACTATGAAAACCCCTCTACCTATTTGTACCCTCTCTACACACACACACACACACACACACACACACACCCCTGGTGATTATAGGCTGGGTCCCCTCTGTGTTTAAATTACACATATAGAAAATACAAACTTGATCTTGCAGACCCTAATCCAAATGGATTGCTCTGGGTTTAAATTAGAATTTTGTGTTCTTTATTTTATACTTTTGTTCAGGGGGCACACCTGGCAATGCTCAGGAGTTACTCCTGACCCTGCACTCAGGAATTACTCCTGGCGATGCTTGGGGAGGTGGGGGGCCACGTGGGGTGCCGGGGATAGAACCCGTGTCATCAGCATCAACAGCATGCCAGGCAAAAGCCCTCCCTGCTATGCTATCTCTGCAGCACCCAGAGTCTTGTGTTCTTAAGGGATCAAGTAGGGGCATTCGGTTGTTTGGGTGTCTGAATGGACAGGAAGGATCTAGAGGAAGACAGAAACAATGGGAAACTTAACTTGCAGTCCCTCGGGGGAAGCGCTAAAGTCTAGTGAGATTGATGAGTACGAATGACCTCAGAATGATCAGGAAGCTGTGTTGGATGTTGGAGAACTCCTCTTATGACATTTGGATGAAGTGATATTTGGATGCTCTGAGCTGTCTCCAAAGGGTGGGGGCAGGAGACACCCTGGCTATTAGGATTTCATGATGTTGTGGCATGAAATAGTCCAACCATGGCTGCTGTCAAGAGTCCCACAACAAGTCGTTCATAGAACCCCTTGGCGTTTCGTGGTCAGTTGTGGCCCGTTGAAGCTGGCTTCACCGCTCCCCAGTGTGGGCTCAGCGAGCAGATTCTGCTTAGTCCTGCCACTGGGTCATATCAGGGACTCAGAGCAGGCTTCATCAGGGACAACACATCAGGGACAACAGCACCCTGACAACACTTCAGGACCCCAGCTTCTCTCCGGAAGTCATCCTGCTCTCTCTCTCCCAGGTTGTGTCTTTTTTGTTTTGTTTTTTGGGTCACACCTGGCAATGCGCAGGGGTTACTCCTGGCTCTGCACTCAGGAATCACCCCTGGCGGTGCTCAGGGGACCATCTGGGATGCTGGGAATCGAACCTGGGTCGGCCATATGCAAGGCAAATGCCCTACCCGCTGTGCTATATTGCTCCAGCCCCAGGTTGTGTCTTCTTATGTTCAGTGAAAGGAGCGTTGGTTGTTCTCAGTGTGACAGGGAAAGTGAGACATAGTTCATGCTCATTCCTTTGACTCTGTGCCCAAATCCGGCAGCTGTGAGTGGCCGTATCAGCAGGAGGGGACAGTGCACGGAGAGCGGATGGATGCTTGAATGGAAGGGTCAGTAGAGACCTGGGAATTGGCAGGTGTGTTTGCCTGTTCACCTGCACACATGGACACAGGTGCTCAGCGGTGCTGCTTCACCCAGAGCCTGGAGGAACACACAGCCCTGACCGGTGGCTTTACACCTGTCACTCAGTCCTTTCCCGCACTTTCACTGAGCTACCCTCCGAAGCCCCAACAACCAGGCAAGTTACTCTGTAAGTACGTGATTACCGCAAGGTCAGGACAGGAACTGAGACCCAGCAAATTAAATGGCAATTACCCTTTGAGAAAGCATGTAACTCTAAGGATAATCATCATGTTCTGTGTAATTTTTTTTTAGATCTTTGGGGGCTCTAATTTGTAAGCACATATAACCAAATGAATAATTACATAGCAAGGGGCTGAAAGGTAATTACAAAATAATTGCATGCTATTTGATCCTTCCACAAAAACGTGCTTAATAGAATAGAATAGTCCCCTAAACTGTTTCTTGTACCTGCGGAACACTTGATGGTTCTTCTTTTTCCCCAGTTCTATTAAATACAAAACCATAACTTTTTAATACTGTTACTTGGTAAAACATACTAAAACGTAGTCACAAAATATACATGAGAATGAGGTGTAGGGGGCTGGAGCGATAGTACAGTGGGTAGAGCGTTTGCTTTGCATGCAGCTGACCCGGGTTCAATCCTTGGCATCCCATGTAGTCCCCCGAGCACCGCCAGAAGTAATTCCTGAGTGCAGAGCCAAGAGTACCACATGCATCACTGGGTGTGACCCCAAAAAGCAATAAATTAATTAATTAATTAATTAATTAAAATGAGGTATATTTTCCATCACCCTGAACTGTTACCCTTCTTGGAGGAAACTGGAAGCATATATTTTATAAAGTGTTAACTGAAGGGGGGGCGGAAATTAGCAAACAATGCAATACCAAACATGGTGGAGGAAAATGTACATCAGTCTTTTAAAAGCGATTTAAAATAAAATGCAAAGGCTGGGACAAGCTACGAGAGAGTTTTATGCCATCTCAGAAAGCCAGGATAGAGAGCAGGCTCCAATGCCATTTGTCCTGCATTCAGGATTGCATCCAGTGGAATGTGGCTTTGGGATTTGGAGAGGTATTTTAGCTTCTCCAAGCTTCTGTGCCTTCAACTGTAGAATAAAGAAAATGTAGTATCAGGCTGGAGCGATGTGACAGTGGGGAGGGTGTTTGCTTTGCAAGTGGCCAACCTGGGCCACTCCCGGAAGAGAGCCATGCAGAATCTCCTGCCCCTGCGCCAGGCTGTCTTCTTCACCAGGGCCCCCCTGAAGAGGAAACGGGTTGAGTTTCCCTCCCCACCCCAAGCAGAGCCCTGGCAGCTGAAAACGTCCAGAACCCAGCCATAGCCATGCTCAAGGCACTTTCCACACACTCGGACAAGCCTCATCTCTGAAGGAACTGGTAGAGGAACCCAGGTATGCGGGCACCGGAGCTGAGCTCTCCAAGCCTGCTTGGATCAAGACTGGGCCTCCTCCACCCAGATCCCCAGTTTTCTAGTAGCTTGGCAGTCACACCCACAAACTGCCCCCAGCACCATGTAATCTCATCAATGGCCAAGATCCAGAGACTATAAAACAAAGCTCCTGGAAGAGAGCAATGCAGAATCTAATACAGCAGAGCCTGGCAAGCTACCTGTGGTAGCTTGCCAATATGCCAAAAATAGTAACAATAATGGGCCTCATTCCCCTGATCCTGAACAATGACAGGGATGAATGGAGACATTACTGGCACCTGCTTTAGCAAATCAATAATCCATGGGTTGACAGTGATACAGTGATAGAGTGAACTAATGTAGAACATTTTCTTTCTTTCTCTTTCTTCCTTCCTTCCTTCCTTCCTTCCTTCCTTCCTTCCTTCCTTCCTTCCTTCCTTCCTTCCTTCCTTCCTTTCTTTCTTTCTTTCTTCTTTCTTTCTCTCTCTCTCTCTCTTTCTTCCTTTCTTTCTTTCTTTCTTTCTTTCTTTCTTTCTTTCTTTCTTTCTTTCTTTCTTTCTTTCTTTCTTTCTTTCTTTCTTTCTTTCTTTCTTTCTTTCTTTCTTTTTTCTTTCTTTCTTTTTTTGTTGAATCACCATGAGAAAAATTACAAAACTTTCAGGTTTAAGTCTCAGTCATACAATGATCAAACACCCAACCCTTTACCGTGCACATATTTCACCACCAAGAACCCCAGTATACCTCCCATCCTACCCCACCCCCCGTCGGTGTGGCTGATGATTTTCACTTTAATTTCTCTTTACTTTGATTAAATCCAATGTTTCGACAGAAAACTCACAATTATTATTTAGAATTTCCCCCCAACAATCAGACCTGCCGAAAAGGCATCATTTGATAATTTGTTTTCCATTGCTGAGAATGAAGAGCATATGAGGTTTTGGATTTCTGGTATTTTAGTAACTAAGTTCAGAGAAATTTCTGTTTATGGTGTGAAGAAAAGGACCTTCCCGTCACTGCAAGCTCGTACCTCTGTCTCCTGTGCTCTAAAAGATGCCAGTCCCCATGCCACCACCGCCGCTGAAAGGAAAGGCCGAGGGACAAAATCCTTTCCCCTCCCAGGGCGGCACAGGGCCGTAGCTTAGTTCACTGTCTAGAGGCATTTCTGCAAGAAGCCACTGGGTTCCTAAATAGTTAGTGGGCCTCTGCAATCATGGCCATTCAGGAGCGGAGCAGTCGTTCGTGTGGGGCCACTCGAGGACTCCTCTGGAAGCTAATGTAGAATTTTTTAAAGCATTAGATATACTTGAACAATACTTTCAAAGAATCCTAACTTCTTCTCCCATTTTTTTTCTAATGACAAATCCGACTCTTTGTTATTTTTTCTATTGCTTTTGCTTTTTGTGTTTTTTGTTTATTTAATTTTGCGGGGAGGGGGGCGTCGGGGCACACCCAGTGGTGCTCAGGGCTTGCTCTGGGCTCTGGGCTCAGGGATTATTTTGGCATGGTTGTGGGCCTGTATGCAGTGATGGGGGTCAAACGTAGGTTGGCTGCATACAAAGAAAGCCCAGCACTTTGTCTCTGGTCCCTTTATCACATTTCTCCCTCCTCCTTCCTTCTCTTTCTTTCTCACTCTCTTTCCCCCTCGCCTCTCACTCCAGAAATGGAAGCTAATAGAGATCAGTAATAAAAGCAAGTAATAAGTGCATGTTTGTGGTATGAAGAAAAGGACTTTGAGCTAAAAGGTAAAAGACCTTGGACAAAGCACTTACCTTCTCTCTCGGGCTTATTAATTTTAAGCCGAGAAAACATTGCAAGAACAATGGACACGAATGCCAAATGCATGTGACTGTGCTTTTAAAAGGTTTAAGGTGTTATTTGGAAATACAAGCACTGTAGCACTATAGCACTGTCGTCCCATTGTTCAGCAATTTGCTTGAGCGGGTACCAGTAACGTCTCCATTGTGAGACTTGTTACTGTTTTTGGCATATCAAATACACCACGGGTAGCTTGCCAGGCTCTGCTGTGTGGGTGGGATACTCTTGGTAGCTTGCTGGGCTCTCCGAGAGGGATGGAGAAATCGAACCCGGATCGGCCACATGCAAGGCAAACGCCCTACCCGCTGTGCTATGGCTCCAGTTCATGGTAGTCTCTACACTAATATAAAATATTCTAAAATGGTTTGGTCATGTACTGTGGCTTACCCTCCACCCTATTGGTTTGGACTCATATTCCAGCCTGTTCCCAGCAAACAAGAAAAGCAAAACAAAAAAAATTTTAATTTTTTTCCCTAGGAAATTGCATGCCGCGATTCACTGGATACAGACAGGATTTAATAATTAAAAAGATTAAGAATCAGGACTTTTCAATGCCACTGAAATCTAATATGCTCTGGATCTGTTTCTTCAAGGAGTGACTCCACCACCTGCAGGGCTGGGGATGGATTCAGGGGGCAGAGTTCATGGTGGGAGTCTCATGCCATCAGGGGGCTCATTCTGTTTGCTGGATTAAAGGTGGGGACACCCAAGGGGGCGTCGAGTGATGTTTCTTTTTTTCAGAAAAGGAAACACTAGGCCAGTGAGGGCCACTGCTTTGGCCGGTGAAGTTGAAGAATACAATTATAGGCCCCTTACAACTGGAGCTGATGGTTTTCTAGAACTCAGTAAAATTCTTTCCTCCCGCAGTGCTTTGCCAAAGTGATTCTGGTCTCCTCCATTGTCAGAAGACGTGATGCTGGGAAATTAGAATCTCAGGGTAGAGGCAGACTTCAAATAGATGTTCTCACACCCCTGATATCACTGATATTTATTCCATCATGAGCGGCCATTTTTTACTTAGCCACTCGCCATACCACTGTTTCCCTGCTAAATTAATTACTATTAGAGCCACCAAAATTCTATCCTACATGACAAAGAGCAGGAGTAGCTAGCTTTGTCACGGTAAGCACAGTAGAGTGAGGAGACCACTAGTGTCAATAGAATCCTGCCGTTTAGGGTCACAGACTAGTCATAAAAGTCTAGAGATTTAGTAAGAGGACACACGTGTGAGACCTGGATTTCCTAG